>NC_056430.1:75357520-75402520 GCF_018296145.1 Oncorhynchus tshawytscha
GTGTGTGTGCTTCCATTGGCAGTCATACACTGTGGATGATATTAGAGTGGGAGCCCACTGATAGGGCTCTTCTACACTACCTGACCAAAAGTATGCGGACACCTGCTCATTGAACATCTTATTACAAAATCATGGGCATTAATATGGAGTTAGTCTCCCCTTTGCTGCTACAACAGCCTCCACTCTTCTGGGAAGGCTTTCAGCCACAAGAACATTAGTGAGGTCGGGCACTGATGTTGAGCGATTAGGCCTGGCTCCCAGTCGGCGTTCCAATTCATTCCAAAGGTGTTCAATGGGGTTGAGGTCAGGGCTCTGTGCAGGCCAGTCAAGTTCTTCCACACCGATCTCAACAAACCACTTCTGTATGGACCTCGCTTTGTACACGTGGGCATTGTCATGCTGAAACAGGAAAGGGCCTTCCCCAAACTGTTGCCACAATGTTGGAAGCACAGAATTGTCTAGAATGTCATTGTATGCTGTAGTGTTAAGATTTCCCTTCACTGGAACTATGGGTCCTAGCCCGAACCATGAAAACAGCCCCAGACCATTATTCCTCCTCCAACAAACTTTACAGTTGGCACTATTGGGGCAGGTAGCGTTCTTCTGGCATCCCCCAAACACAGATTATTTTGTCAGACTGTCAGCAACGGATGTGGCTGAAATAGCCGAATCCATAAATTTGAAGGGGTGTCCACATACTTTTCTATAGATAACGTATCTGTAGTTTCAGTGGTTGTTGTTGTTGCGACCAACAGAGGTCAGTGGTGGACCAGCTACACAGTGCTGTACTACTGTAGGGAAATAGAAATAGATAGCATGCCGTTTAGATCACTGAGTCTGTTGGAGAGAGAGAGAGAGAGAGAGAGAGAGAGAGAGAGAGAGAGAGAGAGAGAGAGAGAGAGAGAGAGAGAGAGAGAGAACTAGCTTTCTGAATCTACAGAGGAAGTGTTGGGAGCAGAAGTCAAGGCTTTGTCATCTCCCAATGGGAGGGTAGTGTTGCTGTGTCACACTGTCTTCAATGTAATGGCAGCGAGGGTCAAAGGTTCAAGTGGGTCTGTGACTGTGTGTGTGTGCATGTCTTCCCTCTAGCTAATGGTGCAGCCTGTTTCTGTTAGTAGTAATCTGTCCTCCATTATTTCGCTACGTGTGTGTGCCGTGTGGGGGGGCTGTCTGTGTGAGGGGGTGTCTGTGTGTGTATGTGTGTGTGTGGGGTATGTGTGTGTGTGGGGTGTTTGTGTGTGTGTTATATCTCTCTCTCCTCCTTCTCTAGACGTTCATCTTTACAGACACGGAGGATGAAGACATCAACTCCAGAGGTAGGTCTTCAGCTCCACCAATCACAAGCAAGGAGAGACTTGTTGTATTAACAGTTGTAATGATTAATAGCGATAGTTGTTTATTAGACAACAGTTCCAGTTTTAATCTCATTTAAGTCTCATGTCAGAGTGTTGTAAAATGAACACATTGATAGGTGCTCTGACTGAAATTCTTTTTTACATACAGGTTACAATGTGATTGTGACAGATTGTCCGTCGGACCACAGTCACCAGGCTCTGTCCTGTAAGATGTCTGCTGAATATGACCACTTCATGGCCTCCGATAAGAAGTGAGTGACCAGCCCAACCTAGACAGAGAGAAACACATAGACTATCACTTTACAGGGTATAGATAGTCTATCACTTTACAGGGCATATATATACTATCACTTTACAGGGCATATATATACTATCACTTTACAGGGCATAGATATACTATCACTTTACAGGGCATAGATAGACTATCACTTTACAGGGCATAGATGTACTATCACTTTACAGGGCATAGATAGTCTATCACTTTACAGGGCATAAATAGTCTATCACTTTACAGGGCATAAATGTACTATCACTTTACAGGGCATAGATAGTCTATCACTTTACAGGGCATAGATATACTATCACTTTACAGGGCATAGATATACTATCACTTTACAGGGCATAGAGAGACTATCACTTTACAGGGCATAGATAGTCTATCACTTTACAGGGCATAGATAGTCTATCACTTTACAGGGCATAGATATACTATCACTTTACAGGACATAGATAGTCTATCACTTTACAGGGCATAGATATACTATCACTTTACAGGGCATAGATAGTCTATCACTTTACAGGGCATAGATATACTATCACTTTACAGGGCATAGATATACTATCACTTTACAGGGTATAGAGAGACTATCACTTTACAGGGCATATATATACTATCACTTTACAGGGCATAGATATACTATCACTTTACAGGGCATAGATAGTCTATCACTTTACAGGGCATAGAGAGACTATCACTTTACAGGGCATAGATATACTATCACTTTACAGGGCATAGAGAGACTATCACTTTACAGGGCATAGATATACTATCACTTTACAGGGCATAAATGTACTATCACTTTACAGGGCATAGAGAGACTATCACTTTACAGGGCATAGATATACTATCACTTTACAGGGCATAAATGTACTATCACTTTACAGGGCATAGAGAGACTATCACTTTACAGGGCATAGATAGTCTATCACTTTACAGGGCATAGATGTACTATCACTTTACAGGGCATAGAGAGACTATCACTTTACAGGGCATAGATAGTCTATCACTTTACAGGGCATAGATGTACTATCACTTTACAGGGCATAGAGAGACTATCACTTTACAGGGCATAGATAGTCTATCACTTTACAGGGCATAGATATACTATCACTTTACAGGGCATAGATAGACTATCACTTTACAGGGCATAGATAGTCTATCACTTTACAGGGCATAGAGAGACTATCACTTTACAGGGCATAGATAGTCTATCACTTTACAGGGCATAGATAGTCTATCACTTTACAGGGCATAGATATACTATCACTTTACAGGGCATAGATATACTATCACTTTACAGGGCATAGATATACTATCACTTTACAGGACATAGAGAGACTATATATATACTATCACTTTACAGGGCATAGAGAGACTATCACTTTACAGGGCATAGATAGACTATCATATATATACTATCACTTTACAGGGCATAGAGAGACTATCACTTTACAGGGCATAGATATACTATCACTTTACAGGGCATATATATACTATCACTTTACAGGGCATAGAGATACTATCACTTTACAGGGCATAGATAGACTATCACTTTACAGGGCATAGATAGTCTATCACTTTACAGGGCATAGAGAGACTATCACTTTACAGGGCATAGAGAGACTATCACTTTACAGGGCATAGATAGACTATCACTTTACAGGGCATAGAGAGACTATCACTTTACAGGGCATAGATATACTATCACTTTACAGGGCATAGATAGACTATCATAGATAGATAGACTATCACTTTACAGGGCATAGATATACTATCACTTTACAGGGCATAGATAGTCTATCACTTTACAGGGCATAGATAGTCTATCACTTTACAGGGCATAGATATACTATCACTTTACAGGGCATAGATAGTCTATCACTTTACAGGGCATAGACAGGGACTATCACTTTACAGGGCATAGATATACTATCACTTTACAGGGCATAGATATACTATCACTTTACAGGGCATAGATATACTATCACTTTACAGGGCATAGATATACTATCACTTTACAGGGCATAGATAGTACTATCACTTTACAGGGCATAGATATACTATCACTTTACAGGGCATAGATATACTATCACTTTACAGGGCATAGATAGTCTATCACTTTACAGGACATAGATGTACTATCACTTTACAGGGCATAGATATACTATCACTTTACAGGGCATAGATAGTCTATCACTTTACAGGGCATAGATATACTATCACTTTACAGGGCATAGATATACTATCACTTTACAGGGCATAGATAGTACTATCACTTTACAGGGCATAGATAGTACTATCACTTTACAGGGCATAGATATACTATCACTTTACAGGGCATAGATATACTATCACTTTACAGGGCATAGATATACTATCACTTTACAGGGCATAGATAGTCTATCACTTTACAGGGCATAGATATACTATCACTTTACAGGGCATAGATATACTATCACTTTACAGGGCATAGATATACTATCACTTTACAGGGCATAGATAGTAGATATACTATCACTTTACAGGGCATAGATATACTATCACTTTACAGGGCATAGATAGTACTATCACTTTACAGGGCATAGATATACTATCACTTTACAGGGCATAGATATACTATCACTTTACAGGGCATAGATAGTCTATCACTTTACAGGGCATAGATATACTATCACTTTACAGGGCATAGATATACTATCACTTTACAGGGCATAGATAGTACTATCACTTTACAGGGCATAGATATACTATCACTTTACAGGGCATAGATATACTATCACTTTACAGGGCATAGATAGTCTATCACTTTACAGGGCATAGATATACTATCACTTTACAGGGCATAGATATACTATCACTTTACAGGGCATAGATATACTATCACTTTACAGGGCATAGATAGACTATCACTTTACAGGGCATAGATATACTATCACTTTACAGGGCATAGATATACTATCACTTTACAGGACATAGAGAGACTATCACTTTACAGGGCATAGATATACTATCACTTTACAGGGCATAGATATACTATCACTTTACAGGACATAGAGAGACTATCACTTTACAGGGCATAGATATACTATCACTTTACAGGGCATAGATAGACTATCACTTTACAGGGCATAGATATACTATCACTTTACAGGGCATAGATATACTATCACTTTACAGGGCATAGATATACTATCACTTTACAGGGCATAGATATACTATCACTTTACAGGGCATAGAGAGACTATCACTTTACAGGGCATAGAGAGACTATCACTTTACAGGGCATAGATGTACTATCACTTTACAGGGCATAGATAGTCTATCACTTTACAGGACATAGATGTACTATCACTTTACAGGGCATAGAGAGACTATCACTTTACAGGGCATAGAGAGACTATCACTTTACAGGGCATAGATATACTATCACTTTACAGGACATAGATAGTCTATCACTTTACAGGGCATAGATATACTATCACTTTACAGGGCATAGATAGTCTATCACTTTACAGGGCATAGATAGTCTATCACTTTACAGGGCATAGATATACTATCACTTTACAGGGCATAGAGAGACTATCACTTTACAGGGCATAGAGAGACTATCACTTTACAGGGCATAGATATACTATCACTTTACAGGGCATAGATATACTATCACTTTACAGGGCATAGATATACTATCACTTTACAGGGCATAGATATACTATCACTTTACAGGGCATAGATATACTATCACTTTACAGGGCATAGATAGTCTATCACTTTACAGGGCATAGATGTACTATCACTTTACAGGGCATAGATATACTATCACTTTACAGGGCATAGATAGTCTATCACTTTACAGGGCATAGATAGTACTATCACTTTACAGGGCATAGATATACTATCACTTTACAGGGCATAGATAGTACTATCACTTTACAGGGCATAGATGTACTATCACTTTACAGGGCATAGATATACTATCACTTTACAGGGCATAGGGCATAGATAGTCTATCACTTTACAGGGCATAGATGTACTATCACTTTACAGGGCATAGATATACTATCACTTTACAGGGCATAGATATACTATCACTTTACAGGGCATAGATATACTATCACTTTACAGGGCATATATATACTATCACTTTACAGGGCATAGATAGACTATCACTTTACAGGACATAGAGAGACTATCACTTTACAGGGCATAGATATACTATCACTTTACAGGGTATAGATAGTCTATCACTTTACAGGGCATAGATATACTATCACTTTACAGGGCATAGATATACTATCACTTTACAGGGCATAGATATACTATCACTTTACAGGGCATAGATATACTATCACTTTACAGGACATAGATATACTATCACTTTACAGGGCATAGATAGTCTATCACTTTACAGGACATAGAGATCGCGTTAAAAAGTAGAAGTTGTAAAGTCCCAGACATTTTTATGAACATTTTGTACGAAACTGTAGGGTTTGACTTCAAGCCTGATAGAAGAAAGGGCAGAGACAAGGTCCCAGTGTTTAGTTTGGAATCAAGCCTTGGTTGTAATTAGAACAGAGGAAAGGGATCAACTGTTCACTTCAGTTTGGAACCGATTCCTGTGTTGTCCCCTCTCCTTCCAGGTGGCTGTGTCATGTTGACGATGATAACTACGTGAATCCTGGAGCTCTTCTCTCGCTGCTCTCAGCCTTCCCCCAAGACGGTGATGTCTACGTGGGCAAGCCCAGCCTCGACCACCCCATCAAGGCCCATGAACTACTGGATGGCAACAAGACAGTACGCTCCCACCATGCACTGCATAGAGCCGAAAGCTATATTCCAATGAACAATACAATGCTTTGTTCTAGTGGTATGCTAAAGATACGTTTGAGAACTTTGGGGCTCTAAACCTCCCACTTTGGGCTGGATGTGTCAATGTGTAGTTCATATATGCACAATGTACGACCAAAATGACTGTCTTACGTCAATTAGTCACAAAATCCCCTAGTTTTAAACATTTCACTAAACATAACCCTAACCCACGTGGGCCAGCCCTCTAGTATTTCGTGTTCCAGCCAATGAGCTTCAGCCCCTCGCCATTTGAGTGGCAGCTAGCAAGATGCAGAGCGAGAGAGAGACCATATCTGCACATATGAGCCGTAGTTCGCACATTATCAGGGGACCCCTTTTGGCTTATGGACGCTACTTTCAGAACTACTGGCTGAAAGTACCGGAGAATCTCTTTAAGTAGTATGTTACTGTGGCCACTGGAATGTGTCTTTATGTCTCCCTTCCTGAGGGGGTCACTGATATATTTGACCGTTTGATGCCAAGATGGTTGCCATGGGAATTCTCAACCTCGAACAGAGTTTGCCAAGCACTATGAATTATTCAAGTCATTCCACATCTCTCCTCTTTCAATTCACTTCTCATCAGGAATGGAAGGATGGAAGGACGAAGGGATGATTGTAGATCCATCCATTCATGGGGTTTTAGTCACTGTGGAGTGTTTTTCTAACCAGAGGGTTGATTGGTGATTGGCATGTTATTGGTTATTGATCTAAGAACCATGTCATCAAGTGGACGTGTCAAAGACACCCCAGGGGATAGGCTGTCAACCACCAGGATCGGTCGATTCGATTGGTTTAGAAACAGACATGCTCACACTTGTATGTGTGTGTGTGAGTAAGTGTCTGTCTCATTTACAGTAGAATGAATGACTGTATTGAGCCCAAGTGTATCTTGGTTCCTGAGAGTCTCTCTCTCTCTCTCCTCCTCCTCCTCCTCCTCCTCCTCCTCCTCCTCCTCCTCCCTGGTTAGAGAGTAGATTTAGCATTGACAGTAGGACAGGCCTCAGACTCCCTAGAGAAAGGGAACACAAGGTCGGAGGAGATGAGGATGAGAGGAGGGGAGGAGAGGGGGACTCCAGAGAGGGAGGAGGAGAGGGGCCTCCAGAGAGGGAGGAGGAGAGGGGACTCCAGAGAGGAGGGGGGGAGGGGGGACTCCAGAGAGGAGGGGAGGAGAGGGGGAATCCAGAGAGGAAGGGAGGAGAGGGGGACTCCAGAGAGGGAGGAGGAGAGGGGGACTCCAGAGAGGGAGGAGGAGAGGACCTTGGGAGAATGATGATACACATACCTGTTGTGATTTACACTGCTGTCACGGCAACCGATCAAATCAAATGTTATTTGTCACATGCTCCGAATAAGACAGGTGTAGTAGACCTTACAGTGAAATGCTGAATACAACAGGTGTAGTAGACCTTTCAGTGAAATGCTGAATACAACAGGTGTAGTAGACCTTTCAGTGAAATGCTGAATACAACAGGTGTAGTAGACCTCACAGTGAAATGCTGAATACAACAGGTGTAGTACACCTTACAGTGAAATGCTGAATACAACAGGTGTAGTAGACCTTTCAGTGAAATGCTGAATACAACAGGTGTATAGTGTAGTAGACCTTACAGTGAAATGCTGAATACAACAGGTGTAGTAGACCTTACCGTGAAATGCTGAATACAACAGGTGAAATGCTGAATACAACAGGTGTAGTAGACTTTACAGTGAAATGCTGAATACAACAGGTGTAGTAGACCTTTCAGTGAAATGCTGAATACAACAGGTGAAACCTGTGAAATGCTGAATACAACAGGTGTAGTAGACCTTTCAGTGAAATGCTGAATACAACAGGTGTAGTAGACCTTTCAGTGAAATGCTGAATACAACAGGTGTAGTAGACCTTTCAGTGAAATGCTGAATACAACAGGTGTAGTAGACCTTTCATGCTGAATACAACAGGTGTAGTAGACTGAATACAACAGGTAGTGAAATGCTGAATACAACAGGTGTAGTAGACCTTTCAGTGAAATGCTGAATACAACAGGTGTAGTAGACCTTTCAGTGAAATGCTGAATACAACAGGTGTAGTAGACCTTTCAGTGAAATTTCAGTGAAATGCTGAATACAACAGGTGTAGTAGACCTTACAGTGAAATGCTGAATACAACAGGTGTAGTAGACCTTACAGTGAAATGCTGAATACAACAGGTGTAGTAGACCTTTCAGTGAAATGCTGAATACAACAGGTGTAGTAGACCTTTCAGTGAAATGCTGAATACAACAGGTGTAGTAGACCTTAGAAATGCTGAATACAACAGGTGAAGACCTGCTGAAATGCTGAATACAGGTGTAGTAGACCTTTCAGTGAAATGCTGAATACAACAGGTGTAGTAGACCTTTCAGTGAAATGCTGAATACAACAGGTGTAGTAGACCTTTCAGTGAAATGCTGAATACAACAAGTAGACCTTACCGTGAAATGCTGAATACAACAGGTGTAGTAGACCTTTCAGTGAAATGCTGAATACAACAGGTGTAGTAGACCTTTCAGTGAAATGCTGAATACAACAGGTGTAGTAGACCTTTCAGTGAAATGCTGAATACAACAGGTGTAGTAGACCTTACAGTGAAATGCTGAATACAACAGGTGTAGTAGACCTTACAGTGAAATGCTGAATACAACAGGTGTAGTAGACCTTTCAGTGAAATGCTGAATACAACAGGTGTAGTAGACCTTACAGTGAAATGCTGAATACAACAGGTGTAGTAGACCTTTCAGTGAAATGCTGAATACAACAGGTGTAGTAGATCTTTCAGTGAAATGCTGAATACAACAGGTGTAGTAGACCTTACAGTGAAATGCTGACTTACAAGCCCCTAACCAACAATGCAGTTTTAAGAAAAAGACCTACAAAAAGAAAGAGAGAAAAGTAACAAATAATTAGAGCAGCATTAAAATAGCAGTAGCGAGGCTGTATACAGGGGGTACTGGCACAGGGTCAATGTGCGGGGGCACCGGTTAGTCCAGGTAATTGAGGTAATATGAATATGTAGATAGAGTTATTGAAGTGGCTATGCATAGGTAATAACAGAGAGTAGCAGCAGAGCAAAATAGGGGAGGGGGGACTGGCAGTGGTGTGGAGAGGGGGGGGGGAATTGCACATAGTCTGAGTAGCCATTTGATTAGATGTTCAGGAATCTTATGGCTTGGGGGTAGAAGCTGTTTTAGAAGCCTCTTGGATCTAGACTTGGCGCTCCGGTACTGCTTGCCGTGCGGTAGCAGAGAGAACAGTCTATGACTTGGGTGGCTGGAGTCTTTGACAATTTTTAGGGCCTTCCTCTGACACCGCCTGGTATAGAGGTCCTGGGTGGCAGGAAGCTTGGCCCTGGTGATGTACTGGGTCGTACGGCCAGTTGCCGTACCAGGCAGTGATGCAACCAGCCAGGGTGCTCTCGATGGTGCAGCTGTAGAACCTTTTGAGGATCTGCCAAATGTTTTCGGTCTCCTGAGGGGGAATAGGTGATGTCATGCCCTCTTCTGCTGTGCTTGAACCATGTTAGTTTGTTGGTGATGTGGACACCAAGGAACTTGAATCTCTCAACCTGCTCCACTACAGCCTCGTCGATGACATACACAACAACTCCCACCATCTGATTTTCAGGACAAATACCAGACAAATAACAGATATATTGTCCGTTTGACAAATGCTACACAAATATAAAACATACACAATCTCCTTGCTAATCACTTATAGCAAACAAAATATGTCACTTTTCTAAATGCTTAAAAGTAGCATATGCCAGACTCATAGCAAAGTGAGTCAGAGAGAACTGAGAAAGTCTCTTGTTGTAAGTACATCACAGAATAAGCTGAGTTTGAGGGAAACTGAGGACACAGAGAGAGTTGTATCATCGTTGTGGATGGAGGGAGTTTCCTCCACCTGTTCTAGCACATCAACCTTTACATGGTTCATTCTGTCTGGAAGGTGGAAGTCTGTGTTCATGTCTTGTGTTGAAGCTAACTGTTCCAAAGAGAGGTGCCGTTCTGCTTGGTGATTGACTGTGTGTGTTTCTAGAAAGAGGTGCCGTTCTGCTTGGTGATTGACTGTGTGTGTTTCTAGAAAGAGGTGCCGTTCTGCTTGGTGATTGACTGTGTGTGTTTCTAGAAAGAGGTGCCGTTCTGCTTGGTGATTGACTGTGTGTGTTTCTAGAAAGAGGTGCCGTTCTGCTTGGTGATTGACTGTGTGTGTTTCTAGAAAGAGGTGCCGTTCTGCTTGGTGATTGACTGTGTGTGCTCTTCTAGAAAGAGGTGCCGTTCTGCTTGGTGATTGACTGTGTGTGTTTCTAGAAAGAGGTGCCGTTCTGCTTGGTGATTGACTGTGTGTTCTTCTAGAAAGAGGTGCCGTTCAGCTTGGTGATTGACTGTGTGTGTTTCTAGAAAGAGGTGCCGTTCTGCTTGGTGATTGACTGTGTGTGTTCTTCTAGAAAGAGGTGCCGTTCTGCTTGGTGATTGACTGTGTGTTCTTCTAGAAAGAGGTGCCGTTCTGCTTGGTGATTGACTGTGTGTGTTTCTAGAAAGAGGTGCCGTTCTGCTTGGTGATTGACTGTGTGTGTTTCTAGAAAGAGGTGCCGTTCTGCTTGGTGATTGACTGTGTGTGTTCTTCTAGAAAGAGGTGCCGTTCTGCTTTGGTGATTGACTGTGTGATTGACTTTCTAGAAAGAGGTGCCGTTCTGCTTGGTGATTGACTGTGTGTGTTTCTAGAAAGAGGTGCCGTTCTGCTTGGTGATTGACTGTGTGTGTTTTTCTTTCTAGAAAGAAGTGCAGTTCTGGTTTGCCACGGGAGGAGCAGGCTTCTGTCTGAGTCGCAGACTAGCTGAGAAGATGGCTCCATGGGCTAGGTGAGGAGTGTGTGTGTGTGTCTGTGTATGTATGTGTGTGTGTGTTTGGGTCAAGAGGGAACTCTAGTCCATGAGAACAGGTGTGTGTGTGTAGGGGTTTGTCTGTGTGAAAGATGGAGAGTCAGAGAGTGTACATTATATATGTGAATGTATGTGACAGTGTGTGTTGGGTCATTGGACATACAGTCTGTGTTTATGTCTTTATGTGACTGTATGTGACAGTCCGGTCTGGGTTTGAGTCAATGTGGGTGTATCTATATCTGACTCTGTGTTTGTGTGTCTACCTGTGTGTCTAGTGGTCCCAGGTTTGAGTCATTGTGGGTGTATCTATATCTGACTCTGTGTGTGTGTGTCTACCTGTGTGTCTAGTGGTCCCAGGTTTGAGTCATTGTGGGTGTATCTATATCTGACTCTGTGTGTGTGTGTCTACCTGTGTGTCTAGTGGTCTCAGGTTTGAGTCATTGTGGGTGCATCTATATCTGACTCTGTGTGTGTGTGTCTACCTGTGTGTCTAGTGGTCCCAGGTTTGAGTCATTGTGGGTGCATCTATATCTGACTCTTTGTGTGTGGGTCTACCTGTGTGTCTAGTGGTCCCAGGTTTGAGTCAATGTGGGTGTATCTATATCTGACTCTGTGTGTGTGTGTCTACCTGTGTGTCTAGTGGTCCCAGGTTTGAGTCAATGTGGGTGTATCTATATCTGACTCTGTGTGTGTGTGTCTACCTGTGTGTCTAGTGGTCCCAGGTTTGAGTCATTGTGGGTGTATCTATATCTGACTCTGTGTGTGTGTGTGTCTACCTGTGTGTCTAGTGGTCCCAGGTTTGAGTCATTGTGGGTGTATCTATATCTGACTCTGTGTGTGTGTGTCTACCTGTGTGTCTAGTGGTCCCAGGTTTGAGTCATTGTGGGTGTATCTATATCTGACTCTGTGTGTGTGTGTCTACCTGTGTGTCTAGTGGTCCCAGGTTTGAGTCAATGTGGGTGTATCTATATCTGACTCTGTGTGTGTGTGTGTCTACCTGTGTGTCTAGTGGTCCCAGGTTTGAGTCAATGTGGGTGTATCTATATCTGACTCTGTGTGTGTGTGTGTCTACCTGTGTGTCTAGTGGTCCCAGGTTTGAGTCAATGTGGGTGTATCTATATCTGACTCTGTGTGTGTGTCTACCTGTGTGTCTAGTGGTCCCAGGTTTGTGTCTACCTGTGTGTCTAGTGGTCCCAGGTTTGAGTCATTGGGTGTATCTATATCTGACTCTGTGTGTGTGTGTCTACCTGTGTGTCTAGTGGTCTCAGGTTTGAGTCATTGTGGGTGCATCTATATCTGACTCTGTGTCTACCTGTGGTCCCAGGTTTGAGTCATTGTGGGTGCATCTATATCTGACTCTTTGTGTGTGGGTCTACCTGTGTGTCTAGTGGTCCCAGGTTTGAGTCAATGTGGGTGTATCTATATCTGACTCTGTGTGTGTGTGTCTACCTGTGTGTCTAGTGGTCCCAGGTTTGAGTCAATGTGGGTGTATCTATATCTGACTCTGTGTGTGTGTGTCTACCTGTGTGTCTAGTGGTCCCAGGTTTGAGTCATTATGGGTGTATCTATATCTGACTCTGTGTGTGTGTGTGTCTACCTGTGTGTCTAGTGGTCCCAGGTTTGAGTCATTGTGGGTGTATCTATATCTGACTCTGTGTGTGTGTGTGTGTCTACCTGTGTGTCTAGTGGTCCCAGGTTTGAGTCATTGTGGGTGTATCTATATCTGACTCTGTGTGTGTGTGTCTACCTGTGAGTGGTCCCAGGTTTGAGTCAATGTGGGTGTATGACTCTGTGTGTGTGTGTGTCTACCTGTGTGTCTAGTGGTCCCAGGTTTGAGTCATGTGGGTGTATCTATATCTGACTCTGTGTGTGTGTGTGTGTCTACCTGTGTGTCTAGTGGTCCCAGGTTTGAGTCAATGTGGGTGTATCTATATCTGACTCTGTGTGTGTGTCTACCTGTGTGTCTAGTGGTCCCAGGTTTGAGTCATTGTGGGTGTATCTATATCTGACTCTGTGTGTGTGTGTCTACCTGTGTGTCTAGTGGTCCCAGGTTTGAGTCATTGTGGGTGTATCTATATCTGACTCTGTGTGTGTGTGTCTACCTGTGTGTCTAGTGGTCCCAGGTTTGAGTCAATGTGGGTGTATCTATATCTGACTCTGTGTGTGTGTGTCTACCTGTGTGTCTAGTGGTCCCAGGTTTGAGCAGACGTCAGCAGTGATCCGTCTGCCAGATGACTGTACAGTAGGATTCATCGTAGAGAGAAGACTGGGGATATCCATGGTCCACAGTTCAATGTTCCACTCTCACCTGGAGAACCTGCTACTGCTGACGCAATATACCAGCAATATACCTCTACAGGTCAGGTCAGGCACACACACACACACACACACACACACACACACACACACACACACACACACACACACACACACACACACACACACACACACACACACACACACACACACACACACACACACACACCTAGCAATATACCTCTACAGGTCAGGCACACACACACACACACACACACACACACACACACACACACACACACACACACACACACACACACACACACACACACACACACACACACACACACACACACACACACACACACACACACACACACATACACACACACACACACACACACACACACACACACACACACAAATCTTTTCTGCCTCATGTAATGTGTTTTCTCTCCTCTAAGTTGTATGGTGTGTGTTCTCTAGGTGACTCTTAGTTATGGGCTGTTTGAGAACAAGATGAACAGTGTGGAGCTGAATAGACTCTTCTCCAAGGAGGATGATCCCTCCAGGTCAGTACCAACCTGTCCTCAGGCCAAGAAACCTTGACAGAAACCACGCCAGGGTTGCAATATGCCAGTAACGTTCCCAGAAATCCCTTTCCACCAATCCTGGTTGCTGGATTACGGAATTCCTTGCTTATTCCCTCCTGATTCCTGTCGTTTTACAACCGGGATTTCTGGAAAACGTTTGGTAAAGTTACCGGTATCCTGCAACACGACACCAGACTCTAGAGAGGGAGATCCTTCTTCTCTGCCTGCTGGGGTTCAACATGTCCCAACATTTATAATAGAACAGACACATTGTTGTGGTAGCTATGTGCTGTACATATAGGTAGGGGTAAAGTTACCAGGCAACAGGATAGACAATAGGCAGTGGCAGCAGCGTATGTGGTGAGTGTGAAAATGTGTGTGTGTGTGTGTGTATATACGGTATGTGTGTGTGTGTGTGTGTGTGTGTGTGTGTGTGTGTGTGTGTGTGTGTATACGGTATGTGTGTGTGTGTGAGTGTGTGTGTGTGTGTGTGTGTGGCATCAGTGTGCATGTAATGTGTGTGTGGGCATATGTAGTGTGTGTGTATATACGGTATGTGTGTGTGTGTGTGTGTGTGTGTGTGTGTGTGTGTGTGTGTATACGGTATGTGTGTGTGTGTGTATATACGGTATGTGTGTGTGTGTGTGTGTGTGTGTGTGTGTGTGTGTGTGTGTGTGTGTATATATACGGTATGTGTGTGTGGGCATATGTAGTGTGTGTGTATATACGGTATGTGTGTGTATATACGGTATGTGTGTGTGTGTTGGTGTGTCAGTGTAAGTATGTGTGAGTGTGTGTGCGTAGAGTCCGTGCGAGTGAGTTAGTTTAAAAAAGGGTCAATGCAGGTAGTCCGAATAGCCAGTCTGGTTTAGCAGCCTCATGGTTCGGGGGTAGACGCTGTCCAGGGTCCTGGTAAGGCTTGTCATGTATATGCATGTACCCTTTACAGATGCTGTAAAAAGAACAATCATCTCACTTGTCGATTCAATGTTCATTCACTGTATTTCTGTACGTTTAATAATGACATATTTCGTCATATTGAATGTTCTGTCATTCTTTACAGGTTTAAGACGGTCCACTGTCTACTCTATCCACTGACCAGCTGGTGCCCTTGAAGACTCCAACTCCCAGCAGCACCTGTGCCTCCTGAGACTTTCCCAAATGGTGTCAGCACTTCCTGGATTCTCTGGGTGTGTCTCAATAATCTCTCTTTTCTCCTGAAGTGTACACTCGTTTACTACTTCCAACAAATCTAAAAGTGATGGGTTGGTCGAGGTATGGGCTAGTGGGGGTTTCACCCTTGCGTCTTACCCTGGTCATTAACTTTGAAATCAGTGTACAAACTTTGGGAGCAAGGAGAGATAATTGGGACACAGCCCTGGTTTTACATGGAAATAACAGGGACGACAAGCACTAGTCTGGTGCAGAATGCAGCCTGCACTTCCTGTAGCCTATCGACTTATTCTAGGAGTTCTAGGAGCCCCCCAGAGCCCTTACCAAGACTAGGAGCCCTCCAGATCCCTTACCAAGACTAGGAGCCCTCCAGATCCCTTACCAAGGCTAAGCCCCCAGAGCCCTTACCAAGACTAGGAGCCCCCAGAGCCCTCCAGAGCCCCCCAGATCCCTTACCAAGGCTAGGAGCCCTTACCAAGGCTAGGAGCCCCCAGAGCCCTTACCAAGACTAGGAGCCCCCAGAGCCCTTACCAAGACTAGGAGCCCCCCAGAGCCCTTACCAAGGCTAGGAGCCCTCCAGATCCCTTACCAAGCCCTCCAGAGCCCTTAGGAGCCCTCCAGATCCCTTACCAAGGCTAGGAGCCCTCCAGAGCCCTTACCAAGACTAGGAGCCCTCCAGATCCCTTACCAAGGCTAGGAGCCCTCCAGAGCCCTTACCAAGACTAGGAGCCCTCCAGATCCCTTACCAAGACTAGGAGCCCTCCAGATCCCTTACCAAGACTAGGAGCCCTCCAGATCCCTTACCAAGGCTAGGAGCCCTCCAGAGCCCTTACCAAGACTAGCCCTCCAGATCCCTTACCAAGACTAGGAGCCCTCCAGATCCCTTACCAAGACTAGGAGCCCTCCAGAGCCCTTACCAAGACTAGGAGCCCTCCAGATCCCTTACCAAGGCTAGGAGCCCTCCAGAGCCCTTACCAAGACTAGGAGCCCTCCAGATCCCTTACCAAGGCTAGGAGCCCTCCAGATCCCTTACCAAGACTAGGAGCCCTCCAGATCCCTTACCAAGACTAGGAGCCCTCCAGACTAGGAGCCCTCCAGATCCCTTACCAAGACTAGGAGCCCTCCAGATCCCTTACCAAGACTAGGAGCCCTCCAGAGCCCTTACCAAGACTAGGAGCCCTCCAGATCCCTTACCAAGACTAGGAGCCCTCCAGAGCCCTTACCAAGACAGCACTTGCATCATTTATTTGCAGGTGTTTTGTTGAACAGAGACCAAAATAATGATGAATATACTTTTTTACTAGATTTGTAAAACTTCTTATGATGACCTCTGGTGAAACTCACTGCTGTAAAATATCTGCCGTTTTTAAAATCTGTTCTGTTATGAAAACTGTTTTGAAATTGTTGGAAAGGCGTGTTTTTATTTAATTTGAACACCTTGTTTAACTTTAAAAGTGTTTTCACGTCCCAGTCTGGGCTGTCTGTACATAGTTCCTGGTTTCTGCAAAGCCTGAAAGAATCAACATGGTTTACACAGCCTTGAAGGAGAGGTGTGTGTGGAGCTGCTTTGTGTGTACTGGAGATACAGTGTGTGTTTGTGTGTGTGTGAGACAAGGAGAGTGTGTCAAACGGAGTGTGTGGGGGGGGGGCTTAAGGGAGATATTATATTAAAATCTATATATTACTAGTATTCTTTTTTTAAATGAAGCCCAGCTCATTAGGCCCCTGGACAATGTGAGGCCTCAGGCAATTCCCTCTTCTGCCTAATGGTAAGTCTGCCATTGCAGACGGCACACACCACAACCACTTCAGATTCAGTGAGGCTATGAGCAATGATTTAGGCCAGTGTGTGTGTGTGTGTGTGTGTCATATGAAGGAGAGTGAGTAGATCTGAGCTACAGATGACAGGCGTGATTCGCTGGGTCGTAGCGGTTCAGGATTCTCAGATGACTGAGAGGGATACAGGGAATCGGTGAAGGGTTAAATAAGATTGGGGATTGTGATTGACAGTCTGTGTGTGTTCTCAGTGTGTGTACTCTCTGTGTGTCTATCTCCAGTGGTGCATGGACACCACTCTTCCCCCATGTTCTCCTAGAGGTATACACAGAAACAGTGAGGGGTGTACTCAACCGTCACCTCAAGGCCACACACTGTGTGTGTGTGTGTGTGTGTGTGTATCTCTGTGTGTGTATCTCTCTGTTTCTCTGTGTGTGTGTGTGTGTGTGTATCTCTCTGTTTCTGTGTGTGTGTGTGTGTGTGTATCTCTCTGTTTCTGTGTGTGTGTGTGTGTGTGTGTGTGTGTGTGTGTGTGTGTTAATATGTATATCTCTGTTTCTGTGTTGTGTGTGTGTGTGTGTGTGTGTGTGTGTGTGTGTGTGTGTGTGTGTGTGTGTGTGTGTGTGTGTTAATATGTATATCTCTCTGTTTCTGTGTGTGTGTGTGTGTGTGTGTGTTAATATGTATATCTCTCTGTTTCTGTGTGTGTGTGTGTGTTAATATGTATATCTCTCTGTTTCTGTGTGTGTGTGTGTGTGTGTGTGTGTTAATATGTATATCTCTCTGTTTCTGTGTGTGTGTTTCACCAAGGAGAAGGGACTTACTCTCCACAGTATGACTCATATCCTCCCTGGTCTCAGAGGTGGCGTGACGTCATGACAGTCCCGTGTAGCTCAGTTAGCAGAGCAGGGTGCTTGCAACACCAGGGTTGTGGGTTTGATTCCCACGGGGGACCAGGAGGAAAATGTATTCACTCACTACTGTAAGTAACTCTGGATGAGAGCATCTGCTAAATGACCACAGTGTGAAATGTTAGGAACTGAACCAAGCGTGTGTGTGTGATGCACAGAGATACTATAAAAAGTGTGTACTGGTACTCTATAAACGGCAGCGATTGGCCCACTGTAGGGATAAAATGGACCCAGGCTGTGATAGTTGGAGCACTCACTGTTGTGTTTGTGTTGCTCTCAGCGCTGCAGTTTCATCTTCTGTCTCATAAAACCGCTATACAGGATTCTGAAAGGTTGTCAGGGAGAGAATAGAGTTGCCCTGGGTCTCAACGAATGCCAATGTTCCATTTGAGACCTCTCTAGACCTTTCTACATCCCCCGGCTGAGCGGAGTGTGTCTGGAGAGAACGACTGAACAAAGATATTCTCATCTCTTAGTATTTGTGTATCCACTGACCCTAACTAACCAACAATTCCAAGCCTATACTGTTGTTTAAAGAATAATGGGGAACAAGACAGAATGGGAAACAAGACAGAATGGGAAATTTTTTGCACACTTTTGTTTATATCCCTGTTTGTGAGCATTTGCCAAGATAATCCATCCACCTGACAGATGTGGAAAATCAAGAAGCTGATTCAACAGCATGATCATTACACGGGTGCACCTCGTGCTGGGGACAATAAAAGGCCACTTTAAAATGTGCAGTTTTGTTTCACAACACAATGCCACAGATGTCTCAAGTTGAGGGAGCGTGTAATTGGCATGCTGACTGCAGGAATGTCCACCAGAGCTGTTGCCAGATAATTATATGTTTATTCTTTATTTACAATAAGCCGCCTCCAAAAT
Organism: Oncorhynchus tshawytscha; assembly: GCF_018296145.1. Classification (NCBI taxonomy): domain Eukaryota; kingdom Metazoa; phylum Chordata; class Actinopteri; order Salmoniformes; family Salmonidae; genus Oncorhynchus; species Oncorhynchus tshawytscha. The sequence continues at coordinate 75,376,497 of NC_056430.1, forward strand.
CCTTTTAGAGAATTTGGCAGTACTTTCATCAGTACTTTCATCAGTACTTTCATCAGTACTTTCATTAGGCAGTACTTTCATCAGTCCTTTCATTTCATGTAACCTCGCCAGCCCAGGACCTCCACATCCGGCTTCTTCACCAGCGGGGTCGTCTGAGAACAGCCACCCGGACAGCTGATCAAACTGTGGGTTTGCACAACCAAAGAATTTCTGCACAAACGGTCAGAAACCGTCTCAGGGACGCTCATCCGTATGCTCGTCATCCTCACCAGGGTCTTGACCTGACTGCAGTTCAGCATCGTAACCGACTTGGCCACTGGCATGCTGGAGAAGTGTGCTCTTCATAGATTAATCCTGGTTTCAACTGTACCAGGCAGATGGCAGACAGCGTGTATGGTGTATTGTGGGTAAGTGGTTTTCTGATGTGAACAGAGTGCCCCATGGTGGCGGTAGGGTTATGGCAGGGATACGCTATGGACAACTAACACAATTGCATTTTATTGATGGCAATTTGAACGCACAAAGATACATTGTTGTGCCATTCATCCGCCACCATCACCTCATGTTTCAGCATGATAACGCACGGCCCCATGTCACAAGGATCTGTACACAATTCCTGGAAGCTGAAAATGTCCCAGTTCTTCCATGGCCTGCATAGTCACCAGACATGTCACCCATTCAGCACGTTTGGGATGCTCTGGATTGATGTATACGACAACATGTTCCAGTTCCCGCCAAAATCCAGAAACTTGAACAGCCATTGAAGAGGAGTGGGACAACATTCCACAGGCCACAATCAACAGCCTGATCAACACTGTGCAAAGGAGATGTGTCGCGCTGCATGAGGCAAATGGTGGTCACACCAGATACTGATCCACGCCCTACCTTTTTTAAGGTATCTGTGACCAAAGGGTGCATATCTGTATTCCCAGTCATGTGAAATCCATAAATCAGGACCTAATGAATTTATTTCAATTGACAGATTTCCTTTTCCTTATATGAACTATAACATTTAATATCTTTGTAATTGTCGCATGTTGCGTTTATGTTTTTTTTGCTTTGGCAATGTAAACATATGTCTCCCATGCCAATAAAGCCCTTTGAATAGAATTTAATTGAGAAAGTGATAGAGGAATTAAATTCCTATATGTTTAATTACCCAATTAAATTAGTACACTCAGTCCATTTCTAAGGATTTGTAAGAAACTTATTTGCATAAAATGGGCGGAGACCAGTCTCAAAATCAAGCACTATCGTTTATTCTCGAGAGTACTGAACATGATACAATTTACCACAGGTGATAAACTGAAAGTGACGTCATTAGTTTTCGAACTGTCCCGTCTCTCCTCCACTCCGGTACAATGGCAGTATAGTTCTTAAGCCTTCCTACATCGTCTCTCACCAATTTAGATCATTTATGACCAAGCCAAGGTCTTCCTGTGTAGATTAGCATTCTAGCCAGTCTGACGATAAATTCATTTGTTTCTACCAAGGAACAGACAGTTATTGTTCTAATTCTTGATTATAATTACACACATTATATTCAGTACTAGGATTCAAATCAAATTCATACATCTATACTGTAACATAATAGTATTCTGATTAGTCAGTCCTGATTGAAATGTATACATAATTAGTCATTATTGATAAAACATCTCTTAACCGAAAGAGAGGGAGATTAGGGCATGAGAGAGCGAGAGAAGAGACCAAGAGTGAAAGAGCATAGGGAGAGTGCTCAGAAATATACCACAACGAAACAGAAAACTAAGTGGGAATCTTAAACAAAAAATAGGCCGCAATATTAAAGAATGATTCATTTACAGTAGGTGTTCTTTCTGAGATAGACCTCCTCATTGGCTAAATACTGTAACTAGGTAACTTAGTCCAGCTTGAGGAGTGGCTCGTCAGACTCATCTGGACTGGCAGAGAAAGTGCTGTCAAGTGGAGAGGTTGCCATAGTGACACATGTAGCTGGTGTGCTCCAGTAGAGTGAGGAAGAAGAGGGGAGAGGAGAGAGAAAAGAGAGAAGAGAAGGGAGAAAAGAAAAGGAGAGTAGAGATGGAGAAAAGGAGAGGAGAGATGGAGAAAAGGAGTAAAGAGGAGAGAGAAATGGAGAGGAGAGATGGAGAAAAGGAGTAGAGAGAAGAGAGAAACGGAGAGGAGAGATGGAGAAAAGGAGTAGAGAGGAGAGAGAAACAGAGAGGAGAGATGGAGAAAAGGAGTAGAGAGAAGAGAGAAACGGAGAGGAGAGATGGAGAAAAGGAGTAGAGAGGAGAGAGAAATGGAGAGGAGAGATGGAGAAAAGGAGTAGAGAGGAGAGAGAAACGGAGAGGAGAGATGGAGAAAAAGAGTAGAGAGAAGAGAGAAAAGGAGAGGAGAGAGTAGCGAGAAGAGCCATTGACAGTGAGTGAGCTGTTAACTTCATTGAGATGGTCATTGACTGATGGGTGCATGGTTTGTGTGTGTGTGCGTGTGTGTGTGAGAGAGAGTTTTTGTGTTCAAACTTGTGTGTGTGTGTGTGTCAGAGAGAGAAATAGCGAGACGGAGAGGTTGTGTGCTGCACTAAGGGAGATGGAGAGTCCTTTTAGAGATTGCTGCTGGCTAGTTCGGGGCTATCCAAAGCTGCTTTATTAGGCTGGGGGGAGTGTGCATGTGTGTGGGGTGTGTGTGCTTATTGTCCTCCCTTTATTAGGTTCCAACTCAACAACCCTCACTGCTACTTCCATGGAGACAGCACAGCGCTGTGGCCCTGCTGGGGCTCTCTCTTTCTCTCTACCTCTCTCTACCTCTCTCTCTACCGCTCTCTCTCTCTCTCTCTCTCTCTCTCTTATTTTCTCTCTACCTCTCTCTCTCTTTCTCTCTACCGCTCTCTCTCTCTCTCTCTCTCTCTCTACCACTCTCTACCTCTCTCTCTCTTTCTCTCTACCACTCTCTCTCTCTCTCTCTCTCTCTCTACCACTCTCTACCTCTCTCTCTCTTTCTCTCTACCGCTCTCTCTCTCTCTCTCTCTCTCTCTACCACTCTCTACCTCTCTACCGCTCTCTCTACCTCTCTCTCTCTCTCTCTCTCTCTCTCTCTCTCTCTCTCTCTCTCTCTCTCTCTTTTTCTCTACCGCTCTCTCTCTTTCTCTTTCTCTCTACCGCTCTCTCTCTCTCTTTCTCTCTACCGCTCTCGCTCTCTCTCTTTCTCTCTCTACCGCTCTCTCTCTCTCTATCGCCTTCTCTCTCTCTCTCTTTCTACCGCTCTCTCTCTTTCTCTCTACCTCTCTACCTCCCTCCGCCATCTCACAAACACAGCTTTTGAAAATACACTATATATACAAATGTATATACAAAGAATCGAGCACACAGCCATGCAATCTCCATAGACAAACATTGGCAGTAGAATGGTCCGTACTGAAGAGCTCAGTGACTTTCAACATGGCACCGTCATAGAATGCCACCCTTCCAACAAGTCACTTTCTGCCCTACTAGATCGGCCCTGGTCAACTGAAAGTGCTGTTATTGTGAAGTGGAAACGTCTAGGAGCAACAACGGCTCCGCTGCAAAGTGGTAGGCCACACAAGCTCACAAAACGGGACCACCAAGTGCTGAAGCGTGTAAAAACTATCTGTCCTTGGCAGTGGTGATTTTAGCATGTCAATCTGGTGGGGCAAACAAAACCAAGAAATGTGGAAATGTCATCAAAGCCACTCCACAACACTAAACACTACATTAATTGCACTATAATGGTGACAAACGGTGCCCAAAACTGTAAGTCCCAACTGCAGTCCCAACACCTTAGCACTGCTACATTCGATAATTACATTTCTCTAAAACAGGTTATAGGCTACATGTGCACCACCAAGTCAGAACAGTAGGTGGAATTAAGAGGGGAAAATAGACCAAATGATTAGGCTTAGGCACCGATACATTTGATCTTTAATTCTTCTCCATTATTTCTCTTCATATGACAAGGATTTGCCAGTAGATTGTCGACTTGATTCATGATGATGACTGCTAGCGAAGATTTTGAAAGTATGAGGTTGACATGATCAGTCCAATCAAAGCTACTGTAGATATGTGATTTGGTGTGATTTTATCTATGGCCAATGACCTTGAGCCTTCTTGGATGAGCACTTCTAATGTAACTCTATTGCAGCACCCAAGGAGCTTGAATTTTCGAGCTCTACCCTTGGACTTGGCGGTGACCTATTGTCCCCATGAGTGACAGAACATTGAGCCAATCACGGTGCAGCTAGAGAACCTTACCAACCCCTACACTCCATATTTTCAGCTGGCTGCGCCACCACCAGAGGAAGCATAGAGCTAGGCTGAAACACCTGCATTTTGGAGCTGCCTTACTCAACAAAGCAAAAAGAGACCATGTTTGAATGTGGATGTATTAACTCAATGATTATTATTATTTATTTTTTTACATTGTTTGCAAACTGATATGTCACATGTATTAATGTCAGAATAACATTCAGAAAATGTAAGCCCCCTCCCCCAAAAACTCTCTCTATATATATATATATATTTTATTTTTTGTTGCTAGAAATGTGTGGCTCAAAACCGGTGGGGCTCTGCCCTGAATGACAGGTCTCCACTGATCCTCGGTTGCAACACTCACTACCTAGTTCAAAACGGCCTCTGGAAGCAACGTCAGCACAATAACTATTCGTCCGAAGCTTCATGAAATGGGTTTCAATGGCCGAGCAGCTGCACACAAGCCTAAGATCACCATGCGCAATGATAAGCGTCAGCTGGAGTGGTGTAAAGTTCACTGCCATTGAACTCTGGAGCAGTGAAAAACGTGTTCTCTGGAGTGATGAATCACACTTCACCATCTGGCAGTCCAACGGACAAATCTGAATTTGGCAGATGCCAGGAGAACTCAACCTGCCCCAGTGCATAGTGATAACTGTAAAGTTTGATGGAGTCATGGTTCGGGCTAGGCCCCTTAGTTCCAGTGAAGGTAAATCTTAACGCAACAGCATACAATGACATTCTAGACAATTCTGTGCTTCCAACTTTGTGGCGATAGTTTGGGGAAGGCCCTTTCCTGTTTCAGCATGACAATGCCCCCGTGCACAAAGCGAGGACCAGAAATGGTTTGTCGAGATCAGTATGAAAGAACTTGACTGGCCTGCACAGTGCCCTGACCTCAACCCCATTGAACACCTTTGGGATGATTTGGAAAGCTGACTGCAAGCCAGGCCTAATCACCCAACATCAGTACCTGACCTCACTAATGCTCTTGTGGCTGAATAGAAGCAAGTCCCCGTAGCAATGTTCCAACATCTAGTGGAAAGCCTTCCCAGAAGAGTGGAGGCTGTTATAGCAGCAAAGGGGAGACTAACTCCATATGATTTTATAATAAGATGTTCAATGAGCAGGTGTCCACATACTTTTGGTCATGTAGTGTAGAAGTAGGGACGTGTTCATGACTAAGTAAACATACAAACAAATTCTACATAAATATATGCACACAAGGGTTGCATATATATTCATAGCCATGACTAACTATAAAGATATGTCTACATACTGTACACAAACACACAACACTGATTGTCTGGGCAAGATAGGAGGAGAGAAAATGAGGCAATGAGTGAAGGAGCGATTACAAGAAAGAGGGGAGGGAACGAGGGAGAGTGTTAGAGACTAAATGAACTCCCTGAGCCAGATGAGGGAGAGTGTTAGAGACTAAATGAACTCCCTGAGCCAGATGAGGGAGAGGGAGAGTGTTAGAGACTAAATGAACTCCCTGAGCCAGATGAGGGAGAGTGTTAGAGACTAAATGAACTCCCTGAGCCAGATGAGGGAGAGTGTTAGAGACTAAATGAACTCCCTGAGCCAGATGAGGGAGAGGGAGAGTGTTAGAGACTAAATGAACTCCCTGAGCCAGATGAGGGAGAGTGTTAGAGACTAAATGAACTCCCTGAGCCAGATGAGGGAGAGTGTTAGAGACTAAATGAACTCCCTGAGCCAGATGAGGGAGAGGGAGAGTGTTAGAGACTAAATGAACTCCCTGAGCCAGATGAGGGAGAGTGTTAGAGACTAAATGAACTCCCTGAGCCAGATGGGGAAGAGGGAGAGTGTTAGAGACTAAATGAACTCCCTGAGCCAGATGGGGAAGAGGGAGAGTGTTAGAGACTAAATGAACTCCCTGAGCCAGATGGGGAAGAGGGAGTGTGTTAGAGACTAAATGAACTCCCTGAGCCAGATGGGGAAGAGGGAGAGTGTTAGAGACTAAATGAACTCCCTGAGCCAGATGGGGAGGAGGGAACGAGGGAGTGTGTTAGAGACTAAATGAACTCCCTGAGCCAGATGGGGAAGAGGGAGTGTGTTAGAGACTAAATTAACTCCCTGAGCCAGATGGGGAGGAGGGAACGAGGGAGTGTGTTAGAGACTAAATGAACTCCCTGAGCCAGATGAGGAAGAGGGAGAGTGTTAGAGACTAAATGAACTCCCTGAGCCAGATGAGGAAGAGGGAGTGTGTTAGAGACTAAATTAACTCCCTGAGCCAGATGGGGAAGAGGGAACGAGGGAGTGTGTTAGAGACTAAATGAACTCCCTGAGCCAGATGGGGAAGAGGGAGAGTGTTAGAGACTAAATTAACTCCCTGAGCCAGATGGGGAGGAGGGAACGAGGGAGTGTTTAGAGACTAAATTAACTCCCTGAGCCAGATGGGGAAGAGGGAGAGTGTTAGAGACTAAATGAACTCCCTGAGCCAGATGGGGAAGAGGGAGAGTGTTAGAGACTAAATGAACTCCCTGAGCCAGATGGGGAGGGGAGGGAACGAGGGGGGAGTGTGTTAGAGACTAAATTAACTCCCTGAGCCAGATGGGGAGGAGGGAACGAGGGAGTGTGTTAGAGACTAAATTAACTCCCTGAGCCAGATGAGGAAGAGGGAGAGTGTTAGAGACTAAATGAACTCCCTGAGCCAGATGGGGAAGAGGGAGTGTGTTAGAGACTAAATGAACTCCCTGAGCCAGATGGGTAAGAGGGAGAGTGTTAGAGACTAAATGGACTCCCTGAGCCAGATGGGGAAGAGGGAAAGAGGGAGTGTGTTAGAGACTAAATGAACTCCCTGAGCCAGATGGGGAAGAGGGAACGAGGGAGTGTGTTAGAGACTAAATGAACTCCCTGAGCCAGATGGGGAAGAGGGAGTGTGTTAGAGACTAAATGAACTCCCTGAGCCAGATGGGGAAGAGGGAACGAGGGAGTGTGTTAGAGACTAAATGAACTCCCTGAGCCAGATGGGGAAGAGGGAGAGTGTTAGAGACTAAATGAACTCCCTGAGCCAGATGGGGAAGAGGGAGTGTGTTAGAGACTAAATGGACTCCCTGAGCCAGATGGGGAAGAGGGAAAGAGGGAGTGTGTTAGAGACTAAATGAACTCCCTGAGCCAGATGGGGAAGAGGGAGAGTGTTAGAGACTAAATTAACTCCCTGAGCCAGATGGGGAAGAGGGAGTGTGTTAGAGACTAAATGAACTCCCTGAGCCAGATGGGGAAGAGGGAACGAGGGAGTGTGTTAGAGACTAAATAAACTCCCTGAGCCAGATGGGGAAGAAGGATTGTGTTAGAGACTAAATTAACTCCCTGAGCCAGATGGGGAGGAGGGAAAGAGGGAGTGTGTTAGAGACTAAATTAACTCCCTGAGCCAGATGGGGAAGAGGGAACGAGGGAGTGTGTTAGAGACTAAATGAACTCCCTGAGCCAGATGGGGAAGAGGGAGTGTGTTAGAGACTAAATGAACTCCCTGAGCCAGATGGGGAAGAAGGAGAGTGTTAGAGACTAAATGAACTCCCTGAGCCAGATGGGGAAGAGGGAGAGGGTTAGAGACTAAATGAACTCTCCGAGCCAGATGGGGAAGAGGGACTGTGTTAGAGACTAAATGAACTCCCTGAGCCAGATGGGGAAGAGGGAACGAGGGAGTGTGTTAGAGACTAAATGAAGTCCCTGAGCCAGATGGGGAAGAGGGAGAGTGTTAGAGACTAAATGAACTCCCTGAGCCAGATGGGGAAGAGGGAAAGAGGGAGTGTGTTAGAGACTAAATTAACTCCCTGAGCCAGATGGGGAAGAGGGAAGAGAGGGAGTGTGATAGAGACTAAATGAACTCCCTGAGCCAGATGGGGAAGAGGGAGTGTGTTAGAGACTAAATGAACTCCCTGAGCCAGATGGGGAAGAGGGAGTGTGTTAGAGACTAAATGAACTCCCTGAGCCAGATGGGGAAGAAGGAGAGTGTTAGAGACTAAATGAACTCCCTGAGCCAGATGGGGAAGAGGGAGAGTGTTAGAGACTAAATGAACTCCCTGAGCCAGATGGGGAAGAGGGACTGTGTTAGAGACTAAATGAACTCCCTGAGCCAGATGGGGAGGAGGGAACGAGGGAGTGTGTTAGAGACTAAATGAAGTCCCTGAGCCAGATGGGGAAGAGGGAGAGTGTTAGAGACTAAATGAACTCCCTGAGCCAGATGGGGAGGAGGGAACGAGGGAGTGTGTTAGAGACTAAATGAAGTCCCTGAGCCAGATGGGGAAGAGGGGAGTGTGTTAGAGACTAAATGAAGTCCCTGAGCCAGATGGGGAAGAGGGAGAGTGTTAGAGACTAAATGAAGTCCCTGAGCCAGATGGGGAAGAGGGAGTGTGTTAGAGACTAAATGAAGTCCCTGAGCCAGATGGGGAAGAGGGAGAGTGTTAGAGACTAAATGAAGTCCCTGAGCCAGATGGGGAAGGGGGAGAGTGTTAGAGACTAAATGAACTCCCTGAGCCAGATGGGGAAGAGGGAGTGTGTTAGAGACTAAATGAAGTCCCTGAGCCAGATGGGGAAGAGGGAGAGTGTTAGAGACTAAATGAACTCCCTGAGCCAGATGGGGAAGGGGGAAAGAGGGAGTGTGTTAGAGACTAAATTAACTCCCTGAGCCAGATGGGGAAGAGGGAACGAGGGAGTGTGATAGAGACTAAATGAACTCCCTGAGCCAGATGGGGAAGAGGGAGTGTGTTAGAGACTAAATGAACTCCCTGAGCCAGATGGGGAAGAGGGAGTGTGTTAGAGACTAAATGAACTCCCTGAGCCAGATGGGGAAGAAGGAGAGTGTTAGAGACTAAATGAACTCCCTGAGCCAGATGGGGAAGAGGGAGAGTGTTAGAGACTAAATGAACTCCCTGAGCCAGATGGGGAGGAGGGAACGAGGGAGTGTGTTAGAGACTAAATGAAGTCCCTGAGCCAGATGGGGAAGAGGGAGAGTGTTAGAGACTAAATGAACTCCCTGAGCCAGATGGGGAGGAGGGAAAGAGGGAGTGTGTTAGAGACTAAATTAACTCCCTGAGCCAGATGGGGAAGAGGGAACGAGGGAGTGTGTTAGAGACTAAATGAACTCCCTGAGCCAGATGGGGAAGAGGGAGTGTGTTAGAGACTAAATGAACTCCCTGAGCCAGATGGGGAAGAAGGAGAGTGTTAGAGACTAAATTAACTCCCTGAGCCAGATGGGGAAGAGGGAGTGTGTTAGAGACTAAATGAACTCCCTGAGCCAGATGGGGAAGAGGGACTGTGTTAGAGACTAAATGAACTCCCTGAGCCAGATGGGGAGGAGGGAACGAGGGAGTGTGTTAGAGACTAAATGAAGTCCCTGAGCCAGATGGGGAAGAGGGAGAGTGTTAGAGACTAAATGAACTCCCTGAGCCAGATGGGGAGGAGGGAACGAGGGAGTGTGTTAGAGACTAAATGAAGTCCCTGAGCCAGATGGGGAAGAGGGAGTGTGTTAGAGACTAAATGAAGTCCCTGAGCCAGATGGGGAAGAGGGAGAGTGTTAGAGACTAAATGAAGTCCCTGAGCCAGATGGGGAAGAGGGAGTGTGTTAGAGACTAAATGAAGTCCCTGAGCCAGATGGGGAAGAGGGAGAGTGTTAGAGACTAAATGAAGTCCCTGAGCCAGATGGGGAAGGGGGAGAGTGTTAGAGACTAAATGAACTCCCTGAGCCAGATGGGGAAGAGGGAGTGTGTTAGAGACTAAATGAAGTCCCTGAGCCAGATGGGGAAGAGGGAGAGTGTTAGAGACTAAATGAAGTCCCTGAGCCAGATGGGGAAGACTAAATGAAGTCCCTGGATGGGGAGAGTGAGTGTGTTAGAGACTAAATGAACTCCCTGAGCCAGATGGGGAAGAGGGAGTGTGTTAGAGACTAAATGAAGTCCCTGAGCCAGATGGGGAAGAGGGAGAGTGTTAGAGACTAAATGAACTCCCTGAGCCAGATGGGGAAGGGGGAAAGAGGGAGTGTGTTAGAGACTAAATTAACTCCCTGAGCCAGATGGGGAAGAGGGAACGAGGGAGTGTGATAGAGACTAAATGAACTCCCTGAGCCAGATGGGGAAGAGGGAGTGTGTTAGAGACTAAATGAACTCCCTGAGCCAGATGGGGAAGAGGGAGTGTGTTAGAGACTAAATGAACTCCCTGAGCCAGATGGGGAAGAAGGAGAGTGTTAGAGACTAAATGAACTCCCTGAGCCAGATGGGGAAGAGGGAGAGTGTTAGAGACTAAATGAACTCCCTGAGCCAGATGGGGAGGAGGGAACGAGGGAGTGTGTTAGAGACTAAATGAAGTCCCTGAGCCAGATGGGGAAGAGGGAGAGTGTTAGAGACTAAATGAACTCCCTGAGCCAGATGGGGAAGAGGGAAAGAGGGAGTGTGTTAGAGACTAAATTAACTCCCTGAGCCAGATGGGGAAGAGGGAACGAGGGAGTGTGATAGAGACTAAATGAACTCCCTGAGCCAGATGGGGAAGAGGGAGTGTGTTAGAGACTAAATGAACTCCCTGAGCCAGATGGGGAAGAGGGAGTGTGTTAGAGACTAAATGAACTCCCTGAGCCAGATGGGGAAGAAGGAGAGTGTTAGAGACTAAATGAACTCCCTGAGCCAGATGGGGAAGAGGGAGAGTGTTAGAGACTAAATGAACTCCCTGAGCCAGATGGGGAAGAGGGAGTGTGTTAGAGACTAAATGAAGTCCCTGAGCCAGATGGGGAAGGGGGAGAGTGTTAGAGACTAAATGAACTCCCTGAGCCAGATGGGGAAGAGGGAGTGTGTTAGAGACTAAATGAAGTCCCTGAGCCAGATGGGGAAGAAGGAGATCCTCCTTTTCTTTTTTATCTTCCTTTCATCAAAAAACTAAACAGACTGCCTTTTTCACCAGCTGTGAGGCCGCGATACCAGTACCAACCACCAGGGTGCAGCACCTTATCAATCAATCCAATGCAGCGCAAATAGTATACAATGGCGGCTATGCTCGAACAAGATAAACACATTCAAGGATGGGGCCTCCTAGTCAAAGAGTCAAGGCCGCACTTACCTTAGTGTGCAATCTTGAAATTTCTCTAGCTGGCTTGTGTGTTGTGAAAGCTAAAGAGAGATAGAGAGATAGAGGAGAGAGAGAGAGAGAGAGAGAGAGAGGAGGAGAGAGAGAGAGAGATGGAGAGAGCGATGGGGAGAGAGAGAGAACAGGAAGATGGGTGGTAGGGAGGGAGAGAAGGAAAGAGGGAGAACAGGAAGATTGGTGGTAGGGAAGGAGAGAAGGAAAGAGGGAGAACAGGAAGATGGGTGGTAGGGAGGGAGAGAAGGAAAGAGAGAGAACAGGAAGATGGGTGGTAGGGAGGGAGAGAAGGAAAGAGGGAGAACAGGAAGATGGGTGGTAGGGAGGGAGAGAAGGAAAGAGGGAGAACAGGAAGATGGGTGGTAGGGAGGGAGAGAGAGAAGGACATAGAGAGAACAGGAAGATGGGTGGTAGGGAGGGAGAGAAGGAGAGAGGGTGTGTGTGACAGAGAGATAGAGGGATAGAAGGAGAGAAAGAGAGAGAGAGGAGAGAAAAAGAGAGAGAGAGGAGAGAGAGGGAGAGAGAGGAAGATAGAGGGCTAAATTAGAGAAACAGAGAGAGGAGAGAGGGGCACTGAGGGAGAGTAGAGAGGAAAAGAGAGAGAGAGAGGTTGGTGTGATGTGAGCTGAGAAAGGACATCAAAAGGAAGTGAACTTACTGGCTCACATGGTTACCATGGTCCCCGTGCTCCCCCCACGGTGATGCCATCTCTGTGCACCCAGACACCTTTGAAGCTCTGAAGGAGGTTAGGTAGCTTCCATTTTGAGGTGCAGCTGACAGACTAACATGACATGTGCATCTCAATAGTCTAACGTGGCTTCATCTCTCTCCTCATGTCCTCTCTTTCATCTGCAGTGATCTGATTGGATCTGATTGGATAGACAAAAACAAATCAAATCCCCTGGTAGGTTTTTTCATTTAAATCTCCTGTCTTTCAGATTGGTGAGAAGGAGAGAAGGTGAGAAGGAGAGAAGTGGAGAAGGAGAGAAGTGGAGACTATAGGGGAAGGAGGGGAAGCCACTTTTTAAAAAAACTTTTTGAGATGAACCCATAACCTACCTGTTGAAGCTTACACCTACACCACCCGATGTCACATGAAGGCCAAAAAGATCATCAAGGACAACAACCACCCGAGCCACTGCCTGTTCACCCTGCTATCATCCAGAAGGCGAGGTCAGTACTGGTGCATCAAAGCTGGGACCGAGAGACTGAAAAACACCTTCTATCTCAAGGCCATCAGACTGTTAAATAGCCATCACTAGCTGGCCTACACCCAGTGCCCTGCCCTGTACCCTGCCACTGTCACTAGCTGGCCTCCACCCAGTGCCCTGCCCTGAACTTAGTCACTGTCACTAGCTGGCCTCCACCCAGTGCCCTGCCCTGTGCCCTGCCACTGTCACTAGCTGGCCTCCACCCAGTGCCCTGCCCTGATCCCTGCCACTGTCACTAGCTGGCTACGACCTGGTTACTTAACCCTGCACCTTAGAGGCTGCTGCCCTATACACATAGACATGGAATCACTGGTCACTTTAATAATGGAAAACTGGTCACTTTAATAATGTTTATATACTGCTTTACTCATCTCATATGTATATACTGTATTCTATTCTACTGTATTTTAGTCAATGCCCCTCCGACATTGCTTGTCCTAATATTTATATATTTCTTAATTCAATTATTTTACTTTTAGATTTGTGTGTATTGTTATGAATTGTTAGATATTACTGCGCTGTTGGAGCTAGGAACACAAGTATTTCTCTACACCCGCAATAACTTCTGCTACATATGTGTATGTTACCAATACAATTTGATTGAGTGAAGTTATATTTTTGGCAACCAGTGGCTGCATGCATCTCTAATTTGGATCCTTATTGGTTAAGTTTCATATAGCAGGTCAGGAAGACAGGCAGACGGGTAGAGACACAGGTCAGGAAGACAGGCAGACGGGTAGAGACACAGGTCAGGAAGACAGGCAGACGGGTAGAGACACAGGTCAGGAAGACAGGCAGACGGGTAGAGACACAGGTCAGGAAGACAGGCAGATGGGTAGAGACACAGCACTTGTGGAGATCTGAAAGGATTTGATTGGTATAAGCAGTATAGTGAAACATCCACCTAGCCTATCAGAGTTGAAACAGATGGACAGGTGAAACAGAGGTACAGGGGAAACAGACAGACAAGTGAAACAGATAGACAGGTGAAACAGACAGACAGGTGAAACAGACAGACAGGTGAAACAGATAGACAGGTGAAACAGATAGACAGGTGAAGCAGAAAGACAGATTAAACAGACAGACAGGTGAGTAACAGGCTAGTCGGTAAGGGAAATGCTGGACTCAAAGAATAATGATTCCTCGCTGAAGACAGTCCTTAAGCATCTGTTGTGAATCTGATGGACTCATAGAATAATGATTCCTAGCTGAAGACAGTCCCTAAGCATCTGTTGTGAATCTGATGGACTCATAGAATAATGATTCCTCGCTGAAGACAGTCCCTAAGCATCTGTTGTGAATCTGATGGACTCATGGAATAATGATTCCTAGAAGACAGTCAAGCATCTGTTGTGAATCTGATGGACTCATAGAATAATGATTCCTAGCTGAAGACAGTCTCTAAGCATCTGTTGTGAATCTGATGGACTCATAGAATAATGATTCCTAGCTGAAGACAGTCCCTAAGCTGAAGACAGTCCTAAGCATCTGTTGTGAATCTGATGGACTCATAGAATAATGATTCCTAGCTGAAGACAGTCTGATGGACTAAGCATCTGTTGTGAATCTGATGGACTCATAGAATAATGATTCCTAGCTGAAGACAGTCCCTAAGCATCTGTTGTGAATCTGATGGACTCATAGAATAATGATTCCTAGCTGAAGACAGTCCCTAAGCATCTGTTGTGAATCTGATGGACTCATAGAATAATGATTCCTCGCTGAAGACAGTCCCTAAGCATCTGTTGTGAATCTGATGGACTCATAGAATAATGATTCCTAGCTGAAGACAGTCTCTAAGCATCTGTTGTGAATCTGATGGACTCATAGAATAATGATTCCTAGCTGAAGACAGTCTCTAAGCATCTGTTGTGAATCTGATGGACTCATAGAATAATGATTCCTAGCTGAAGACAGTCCCTAAGCATCTGTTGTGAATCTGATGGACTCATAGAATAATGATTCCTAGCTGAAGACAGTCCCTAAGCATCTGTTGTGAATCTGATGGACTCATAGAATAATGATTCCTAGTGATTCAGTCCCTAGACAGTCCCTAAGCATCTGTTGTGAATCTGATGGACTCATAGAATAATGATTCCTAGCTGAAGACAGTCCCTAAGCATCTGTTGTGAATCTGATGGACTCATAGAATAATGATTCCTAGCTGAAGACAGTCCCTAAGCATCTGTTGTGAATCTGATGGACTCATAGAATAATGATTCCTAGCTGAAGACAGTCCCTAAGCATCTGTTGTGAATCTGATGGACTCATAGAATAATGATTCCTAGCTGAAGACAGTCCCTAAGCATCTGTTGTGAATCTGATGGACTCATAGAATAATGATTCCTAGCTGAAGACAGTCCCTAAGCATCTGTTGTGAATCTGATGGACTCATAGAATAATGATTCCTAGCTGAAGACAGTCCTAAGCATCTGTTGTGAAGAAATCTGATGGACTCATAGAATAATGATTCCTAGCTGAAGACAGTCCCTAAGCATCTGTTGTGAATCTGATGGACTCATAGAATAATGATTCCTAGCTGAAGACAGTCCCTAAGCATCTGTTGTGAATCTGATGGACTCATAGAATAATGATTCCTAGCTGAAGACAGTCCCTGATGGACTCATAGAATAATGATTCCTAGCTGAAGACAGTCCCTAAGCATCTGTTGTGAATCTGATGGACTCATCCTAGTGAAGACAGTCCCTAAGCATCTGTTGTGAATCTGATGGACTCATAGAATAATG
The DNA here is from genome assembly GCF_018296145.1 of Oncorhynchus tshawytscha. Lineage (NCBI taxonomy): Eukaryota > Metazoa > Chordata > Actinopteri > Salmoniformes > Salmonidae > Oncorhynchus > Oncorhynchus tshawytscha. The sequence goes on from NC_056430.1 coordinate 75,391,794, forward strand.
ATTCCTAGCTGAAGACAGTCCCTAAGCATCTGTTGTGAATCTGATGGACTCATAGAATAATGATTCCTAGCTGAAGACAGTCCCTAAGCATCTGTTGTGAATCTGATGGACTCATAGAATAATGATTCCTAGCTGAAGACAGTCCCTAAGCATCTGTTGTGAATCTGATGGACTCATAGAATAATGATTCCTAGCTGAAGACAGTCCCTAAGCATCTGTTGTGAATCTGATGGACTCATAGAATAATGATTCCTAGCTGAAGACAGTCCCTAAGCATCTGTTGTGAATCTGATGGACTCATAGAATAATGATTCCTAGCTGAAGACAGTCCCTAAGCATCTGTTGTGAATCTGATGGACTCATAGAATAATGATTCCTAGCTGAAGACAGTCCCTAGAATAATGATTCCTAGCTGAAGACGATCCCTAAGCATCCTAGCTGAAGACTAAGCATCTGTTGTGAATCTGATGGACTCATAGAATAATGATTCCTAGCTGAAGACAGTCCCTAAGTTGATTCCTAGTGAATCTGATGGACTCATAGAATAATGATTCCTAGCTGAAGACAGTCCCTAAGCATCTGTTGTGAATCTGATGGACTCATAGAATAATGCTTCCTCGCTGAAGACAGTCCCTAAGCATCTGTTGTGAATCTAATGGACTCATAGAATAATGATTCCTCGCTGAAGACAGTCCCTAAGCATCTGTTGTTAATCTAATGGACTCATTGGGGTGTGATTATTTTATGTCCCCAAATGAGGATTTGTTGAATTATCAAAGGTGTATTTCCTGGTTGCTAAAATTGGAATAGTTTGCCTAATTTCAGTTTATGTAACAATGTGCAGAGGATCATTGTACCATCTAAACGGCTGTGAAATATCTTTTCAATAAACCAAAATATTATTTTTTCAGCTGTTTGAAGCTGGTGTTCAAAACCGAAAGTAAAAGACTCAAAAACTAAACTTAATCACTGGAAGCAGAGAAATATCGCACGTAGAACAGATCTACCACTTCTTAGACTTGCTTTCAATGAGAATGACAGATCTATAACTTGCATTTCTACGTTTATTTGGTCACGTCTCCCAAAAAGAATACATATCGCAGCTTTAAAACGTCTATTCTGAGTTTATTGTACCAAAGAGAAACACAGGAAGAAGACTTCAAAACCAGGCGTGTGATTGGACCACCAACATACGTCCGCAGTCTGGCCCTCCTCTGCTTTCCTTACATTTCTCTCCTCTCTCTCCTTTTTTCTTCCAGATGAATCCCTCGTGACATTTTCATGTTTCTGTCCGGCAGGTTTTCTTCAAGCCCGTCAGCCATGGCTCCCGTCCGCCGTACACCGCATCTCGCAGTTCTCTCACGCTTCCGTTGCTCGGGGCGACCAGCCGTTGACGGGGCCGTCCTGGACAGACGGGGCCGTGCCTGGACAGATATGTGTGTGTGTTACTAATAGTAACCCTCTCTGCCGGGTCTTCTTATTTTGACAGTCTATCTGGGATGTTCGTACACCTCACCTGAGATCAATAATAGGGTTCAGGTCAGGCATATCCACGGCCTTCCGTACTACCATCTCTCCCAATGGAGAACTCCATTAGGACCCCACTCAGAGGGCCAGGGAAATGGATGGAGCGAACACACACGGGATCTGCATGAATAAATGAACACACGCTACAACACCCACACTTAACCATATCGAGATGTAAACAGACATATACGCACAGGGGCGCACGTTTAGCAGGGGGTGGAGGGAGGTCAGAGGGAACGCCTCCTCCACCATTTTCAAACACAGAAGTGTGTGAGAGAGCTTTCTCCCCTCTATTCTATGCATCCATGAGGGCTCTACTCGGTTCAGTTTCTGGCCAGTTTCTCTATAGTTCTGATGGAGTTCCATTACAACACATGAATTCAACATGATTCCCACTCCTACATCCAGCACATCATTCACACACTCCTCAATGGGAATATTTGGGTTAATGCCCATTGACTCGTCTGGCTTCTCTTTGTAGATATTTTTCATTACTGTGCCACAGAGACAAGACTGCCAGATCGAGAGAGAGGAGTGATATCAGCTATCTGCACGTCTCTCTCTCTCTCTGTGTCTGTCTGCATGCTGTCTTGGCACACGGCTTCTCACTTCGCAGCGCCTGGTTGCTGCTGCACTGGGTTACCATGGGAACGCGGGACTGACTGAGGGAGCGATGAGTAAGGGAACAGAGGAGGGATGGAAAAAGGCCCCCTCTGTTTATTTTTTTTCATTCTCTCTCCCTCAACCCCTTCCACTCTCTCCCTCCCTCCCTTTCCCTCCCTCCATCCATCCCCCTACCACCTCTCTCTCTCTCTCTTCCTCCCTTCTCTCTCTCTGGCTCACATTGGTGAGTTGTCCATCCACCGGTCAGCTCTCTCTCTCTCTTCTCCTCATCTCTCTCTCTCTTCTCCCCATCTCTCTCTCTATCTCCTTCTCTTTCTCCCCCTTCTCTCCTTCTCTCTCTCCCCCCTCTCTCCCTCTCTCTTCTCCCCATCTCTCTCTCTCTATCTCCCTCTCTTTCTCCCCCTCTCTCCTTCTCTCTTCTCCCCATCTCTCTCTCTCTATCTCCCTCTCTTTCTCCCCCTCTCTCCTTCTCTCTCTCCCCCTCTCTCCCTCTATTTCTCCCCCTCTCTCTCCCTCGTCACCTCCTCTCTCTTTCCCCCTCTATTTCTCCCCCTCTCCCTCCCCTTTCTCCCTCTCCCTCTCTCTCTCTCGTTCTCTCTTTCTCTCTCTTTCTCTCTCTCTCTCAACCCTCTCGCCCCCTCCCTCTCTCCCTCTCTCTCCTTCCTCTCATTCTCCCCGTCTCCCCCTCACTCTCTCCCTCTCCCCCTCTCTCTCCCTCTATTTCTCCCCCTCCCCTCTCCCTCCCCTCTCTCTCTCTCTCCCTCTCTCTCAACTCTCACTCTCTCTCTCTCTTTCTCCCCCTCTCCCCCTCTCTCTCCCTCCCTCTCATTCTCCCCCTGTCTCCCCTCTCTCCGTCCCTCTCTTTCTCCCCGTCTCCCCGTCTCCCCTTCACACTCTCCCTCCCCCCTCTCCCTCTATTTCTCCCCCTCTCCCTCCCCTCTCTCTCTCAACCCTCACTCTCTCCCTCTCTTTCTCCCCCTCTCCCCCTCTCTCCCTCCCTCCCTCCCCATCTCTCTCTGTCTCATGTTGGTGAGTTATCGACACACCCTCCAGCACTCCACAAATTAAAACGTATTTCATCCACCGTGAAATCTACAATGGCTCATTAAAATACAGGGCTTCCCCTGATTTCACACACACACCTATATTACCTATATCACCGCAAGGCCTACAGCTCAATAACAACTAGAGCTGATTGAAAAAGAAACAAAATAAACTGCTTCCTTTATTCGTCTCTCTCTTCCTCTCTGTCTTTTCTCTCACTTCTCCTCTTTCTCTCTCTCCACCTCGCTTTCTCTCTCTCCCCCTCTCTTTCTCTCTCTCCCCCTCTCTTTCTCTCTGTCTTTTTCTCTCACTTCTCCTCTTTCTCTCTCTCCACCTCTCTTTCTCTCTCTCCCCCTCTCTTTCTCTCTCTCCACCTCTCTTTCTCTCTCTCCCCCTCTCTTTCTCTCTCTATCTCTCCACCTCTATTTCTCTCTCTCCACCTCTATTTCTATTTCTCTCTCTCCACCTCTCTTTCTCTCTCTCCCCCTCTCTTTCTCTCTCTCCCCCCCTCTATTTCTCTCTCTCCACCTCTCTTTCTCTCTCTCTCCACCTCTATTTCTCTCTCTCCACCTCTCTTTCTCTCTCTCCCCCCCCACTCTTTCTCTCTCTCCACCTCTCTTTCTCTCTCTCCCCCTCTTTCTCTCTCTCCCCCTCTATTTCTCTCTCTCCACCTCTCTTTCTCTCTCTCCCCCTCTCTTTCTCTCTCCCCACCTCTATTTCTCTCTCTCCACCTCTCTTTCTCTCTCTCCCCCTCTCTTTCTCTCTCTCTCCACCTCTATTTCTCTCTCTCCACCTCTCTTTCTCTCTCTCCCCCCTCTTTCTCACTCTCCACCTCTCTTTCTCTCTCTCCCCCTCTCTTTCTCTCTCTCCACCTCTATTTCTCTCTCTCCACCTCTCTTTCTCTCTCTCCCCCTCTATTTCTCTCTCTCCACCTCTCTTTCTCTCTCTCCCCCTCTCTTTCTCTCTCTCCACCTCTCTTTCTCTCTCTCTCCCCCTCTCTTTCTCTCTCTCCACCTCTCTTTCTCTCTCTCCCCCTCTCTTTCTCTCTCTCCACCTCTATTTCTCTCTCTCCACCTCTCTTTCTCTCTCTCCCCCTCTATTTCTCTCTCTCCACCTCTCTTTCTCTCTCTCCCCCTCTCTTTCTCTCTCTCCCCACCTCTATTTCTCTCTCTCCACCTCTCTTTCTCTCTCTCCCCCTCTCTTTCTCTCTCTCTCCACCTCTATTTCTCTCTCTCCACCTCTCTTTCTCTCTCTCCCCCTCTCTTTCTCTCTCTCTCCACCTCTCTTTCTCTCTCTCCCCCTCTCTTTCTCTCTCTCCCCCTCTCTTTCTCTCTCTCCACCTCTCTTTCTCTCTCTCCACTCTTTAGTCATTCAATATCATGTACTAAAGCTATATGGAAAATGAACTGCAATCTCCTCTTTCTCTCTTTTGACCCTCTCTCCTCTTTCTCTCTTTTGACCCTCTCCTCTTTCTCTCTTTTGACCCTCTCTCTTCTTTCTCTCTTTTGACCCTCTCTCCTCTTTCTCTCTTTTGACCCTCTCTCCTCTTTCTCTCTTTTGACCCTCTCTCCTCTTTCTCTCTTTTGACCCCCTCCTCTTTCTCTCTTTTGACCCTCTCTCCTCTTTCTCTCTTTTGACCCTCTCTCCTCTTTCTCTCTTTTGACCCTCTCCCCTTTCTCTCTTTTGACCCTCTCTCCTCTTTCTCTCTTTTGACCCTCTCTCTTCTTTCTCTCTTTTGACCCTCTCTCCTCTTTCTCTCTTTTGACCCTCTCTCCTCTTTCTCTCTTTTGACCCTCTCTCCTCTTTCTCTCTTTTGACCCCCTCCTCTTTCTCTCTTTTGACCCTCTCTCCTCTTTCTCTCTTTTGACCCTCTCTCCTCTTTCTCTCTTTTGACCCTCTCCTCTTTCTCTCTTTTGACCCTCTCTCCTCTTTCTCTCTTTTGACCCTCTCTCCTCTTTCTCTCCTTTGACCCTCTCTCCTCTTTTTCTCTTTTGACCCCCTCCTCTTTCTCTCTTTTGACCCTCTCCTCTTTCTTCTTCCCTCCAGGCTGTCAGTGAAAGTTAGACACTTTTACTCATTAAAACACTTCTCTACACCCATTGGCTTCCAATCTGGCCATCCACTGTAGCCAATGTCATGGTCCACTCTATCCCGTGGACACACACACACACGCACACACACACACACACACACACACACACACACACACACACACACACACACACACACACACACACACACACACACACACACACACACACACACACACACACACACACACACACACACACACACACACACACACACACACACTAAAACACAAGCACATACGCACACACACAATGTCATGGTCCAGTCGATCTCTGCAGCCTGGCCGGCTGACCTGCGTCTTCACTGGACTGCCAGTAAGACCAATTTAACCGAAAATCCTTCACCCCTCCGTCTTCCTGTCTGGTGCCTCCCTTATCTCCATCCTTCTACCCCTCCACCCCTCCGTCTACCTGTCTGGTGCCTCCATTACCTCCATCCTTCTACCCCTCCACCCCTCCGTCTACCTGTCTGGTGCCTCCCTTACCTCCATCCTTCTACCCCTCCACCCCTCCCTCCAGTCCCACCAGCCAGTAGATAGAAGGATGAGGGTAAGGGAGTAGTATCCATCATGAGGGAAGGATGAGGGTAAGGGAGTAGTATCCATCATGAGGGTAGTACCTAGTATCCACCACTGTCTACTATAAGGGGAGATGGTGTAGTTGATCAGTTATCCATTCATCTAACATTGATTGGTCGGTTGGGGGTGTCAGGTCATCTGCTGGGCTAGAAGGTTACTCAGTTCCTCAGTAACACATTTACTGTCTCTTCACTACACTGATTTCTCCAAGTTTATTTTCACAATGCTGAACATCTTCCACTGCTTTTCACTCAAAACAAGTTTTTTTCTGTGTTTTTTTTCTCCATCAGCCATAACAGAACAACATTTGGACAGCCCCCTGGCCTCTGCTGATTGGTTGATTCTTGGTAATCAGATTCTGTAATTGGATGATGACAGCGGTACGGAACACTGGGGAGAGGTTATTGATCCCTGGGCTCCACCTGAAGTTGGTGTCGCTAAAATGTATGTAAGAATGGTTGTCGGGGCGTCGTTCATGTGTGTGAGATGTCTGAGAGAGATGTGTCTTAATGTTTTTAACCATATGCTGAAATGTGTGTGTGGGAGAGATGTGTCATAATGGCTGTGTTTACACAGGCAGCCCAATTCTGATATTTTTTTACACTAATTGGTCTTTTGACCAATCACATCAGATCTTTTCACATGAGATATTTTTCAGAGCTGATCTGATTGGTCAAAAGACCTATTAGTGAAAAAAGATCAGATTTGGGCTGCCTGTCTAAACGTAGCCAATGTGTTTTTAAGAGTTTGTGATAGTATGCTGAAATGTGTGTTTGTACTGTATGTGACTGTGTGAACTGTGTGTTTATGTCTTAATGTTTACCTCTGGACCTTGTATACCTGCTCTTGGCCATACCTTTTTCCATCTGCTAAACTGCTGAGAATCTACCAGAGATTTTATTTATTTTATTTTACCTTTATTTTACTAGGCAAGTCAGTTAAGAACAAATTCTTATTTTCAATGACGGCCTAGGAACAGTGGGTTAACTGCCTGTTCAGGGGTAGAACGACAGATTTGTACCTTGTGAGCACTAGCCTGCCGCAATCCATCTCCAACTGTATGAGACAAGCCAACAGCCCCATCTCCTGAGAGGAGCCGCAATGGCCTAACAGTTTCATCTCACTCCCTGTCTTCTCTATGGGAAGAAAAGCAGCCCAAGCCCTAATGTGGAGCCATAATTTTCATTTTCTTTGACCCTCCTCTGTCTCTTACAGTATGTGAAGATAGATAAGCCACGTTGTTAGCAAGACGGACTATCTCTCACAGTGGCGCCGCAATGGTGGAGATGCCACACAGTCTCAACTGTCCTCTCTAGTTTATTTTATGGACCCCCAAAGCAACTAGACGTGTTCTTGTCTTCAGCCTGGATTCGTAATGGAGGAGCCTCCACACAGCTTCTCTCTCCTTACTGTTTTCGGCGTGGACAGACAAGCCGAGTCCCTGTGTTCAAAGTGGAGCTGCGATCTGAGGTATTTCCAATACGGTTTCGCCATGTTTTCTGTTTTCCTTGTGGCCAGAAAAGCAAAGCTTAGTCTCCATGCTCCAAGTTGAGCCACAATGGCAGAACACCGACCCAGTTTCACCCTCCTCACAGCTGCCTCCATGCATTGGGTGGAAGCAGCAGGGGAAGATGGAGGAAATGAACAGTTGGGGAAACTGACATGGAAATGAAACAGGCTGTGTCCCAGATGGCACCCTATTCCCTATATAGTGCACTACTTTTAACCAGAGCCCTATGGCTCGTAGGGAACCGGGTGCCATTTGAGAGGTAATGATACTGGTAATGGCTAGAGATAGATAATGTGGTGCGCTACGGAATCTATTTAAAGATATTAGTGGCTGGATTAGTGACATGGGAAAAGCCCTGTTTATACCTGCCATTAACATGTGTCCTTCGTCCTTATCTTGTCCTGATCTTGACCTGACCTTGTCTTACTCACAATCAGATCACAATGCGTCTTTTAATCGTCTAAAAATGTGGACGCAATCAGAATGTGGACAAGATCAGGACAAAGGCCGCATGTTAGAACCAGGTATAAACAGGGCTAATGAAAGGAGTAATGACAGTTAATACATCCCCATTTGGACCAGGAAACAGTGGTTATTCTGAGTGGTTAAGGGCTCCACAGAGTCCAAACCACGTATGGAATAGTGGACTGTTGGTTGTCATACTGTGCTTTTTGAATTCTCAGTGTGGCTCAACACAAGTTCTGTATCCATTAGTTACCACATTCAGATGAATGGAAGCTGTATCCGTTAGTTACCACATTCAGATGAATGGAAGCTGTATCCGTTAGTTACCACAATCAGATGAATGGAAGCTGTATCCGTTAGTTACCACATTCAGATGAATGGAAGCTGTATCCATTAGTTACCACATTCAGATGAATGTAAGCTGTATCCGTTAGTTACCACATTCAGATGAATGGAAGCTGTATCCGTTAGTTACCACATTCAGATGAATGGAAGCTGTATCCGTTAGGTACCACATTCAGATGAATGGAAGCTGTATCCGTTAGTTACCACATTCAGATGAATGGATGCTGTATCCGTTAGTTACCACATTCAGATGAATGGAAGCTGTATCCGTTAGTTACCACATTCAGATGAATGGAAGCTGTATCCGTTAGTTACCACATTCAGATGAATGGAAGCTGTGTCCGTTATTTACCACATTCAGATAAATGGAAGCTGTATCCGTTAGGTACCACATTCAGATGAATGGAAGCTGTATCCGTTAGTTACCACATTCAGATGAATGGAAACTGTATCCGTTAGTTACCACATTCAGATGAATGGAAGCTGTATCCGTTAGTTACCACATTCAGATGAATGGAAGCTGTATCCGTTAGTTACCACATTCAGATGAATGGAAGCTGTATCCATTAGTTACCACATTCAGATGAATGGAAGCTGTATCCGTTAGTTACCACATTCAGATGAATGGAAGCTGTATCCGTTAGTTACCACATTCAGATGAATGGAAGCTGTATCCGTTAGTTACCACATTCAGATGAATGGAAGCTGTATCCGTTAGTTACCACATTCAGATGAATGGAAGCTGTATCCGTTAGTTACCACATTCAGATGAATGGAAGCTGTATCCGTTATTTACCACATTCAGATGAAGGGAAGCTGTATCCGTTAGTTACCACATTCAGATGAAGGGAAGCTGCATGTGCAGAGTTGTCTTGGTTGGGGATTATCTGGTAGGTGCGCGGTCAGGCCGCGGTCAGGCCGTGTGAGCCCTGCGGACGCTGGATGGATTAGTGATATGGGAGAGGGGTAAGGATGGATAATGCATTCCCATTTGGACCTGCTGGTTCTGGGAGGGATGTGGACCCAGTTCTCCCCTTGTGGGTGTATCCTTCAAACTGCATGCAAGACGGTAGTTGTTAGGCAATGTCTCAGTTTTCCATTGTGAAGATATGTCACGTCACGCTGCTTGCTAAGCGAGTGCCGTTTCCTCCTGATTCAGCTCATACCTGGCTCCAACCCAGGACCTCACGTGACCGCCAGCCTGAAGCGTGTTACCCAGTCGTGCTCCAACCCAGGACCTCACGTGACCGCCAGCCTGAAGCGTGTTACCCAGTCGTGCTCCAACCCAGGACCTCACGTGACCGCCAGCCTGAAGCGTGTTACCCAGTCGTGCTCCAACCCAGGACCTCACGTGACCGCCAGCCTGAGTCCGCCAGCCTGAAGCGTGTTACCCAGTCGTGCTCCAACCCAGGACCTCACGTGACCGCCAGCCTGAAGCGTGAAGCGTGTTACCCAGTCGTGCTCCAACCCAGGACCTCACGTGACCGCCAGCCTGTTACCCAGTCGTGCTCCAGCGTGTTACCCAGTCGTGCTCCAACCCAGGACCTCACGTGACCGCCAGCCTGAAGCGTGTTACCCAGTCGTGCTCCAACCCAGGACCTCACGTGACCGCCAGCCTGAAGCGTGTTACCCAGTCGTGCTCCAACCCAGGACCTCACGTGACCGCCAGCCTGAAGCGTGTTACCCAGTCGTGCCACTGAAAAGCGAGCTATTCCGCAGCGCAAGTGGAGCCCCTTCAGACTGAGGAGTGAGTTTCCCAGATCCCCATCTGCCGCAGCAGGAACAACAGATGGGCTGTCGTAAAGTCGTAACGCTGAGAGTCTCCTCACGTCTCCATTGGAAGTGACTGTTCTCTGCTCGTGTCAGCAAACGTCAGGATGAAGTTGGAAAACAACAAAGACAGAATGCCATGTGGAGTAATGTTGTTATAGCTTAGCAAAAACAATTCCAACAGTTGCCAAAAAAAACTTGGTAGAATCAATGTCCCTGCTGCCAAACCTCAAATGCGACTATTGGGGAAGAGACATAGCAAGCTCATTGTTTTGGCTCTAGACTTCATTGTCCATTGTAATTTTGTTTGCTGAGAATATTGGTTAATATGCATGTTTGTGTTTTTGAGTGTGTAATTTCAAGGCATTTCTTATGACTGCATCCCAAAGGGCACCCTATTCCCTTTATAGTGCACTACCTATGACCAGAGCCCATGACCCTATTCACTTTGTAGTGCACTCCTTTTTACCCTATGTGCCCTGGTCAAAAGTAGTGCACTATCTAGGTAATAGGGTACTATTTGCCTGTGTGTAGGTAGATATAGTCAGAAAGGGTTGAAGTGACAGGACAAGAGGGTCGCCTAACCATAAAGATGTTAGATCAACCAATTAGATACAATGATTACTCCGACTCTAACCTTAGGTCCCTAGACTGTAGTGTACACTCTATTACCTAGAAGTACTGTACTCAAAGCTGATTGTCATTATCAACTGTCAGTCCTGAGAGATTACAAAGGTTTGACCCTTAGTTTGTCAGCAAAGTAAGAGAGAGTGT
>NC_056430.1:75410020-75412520 GCF_018296145.1 Oncorhynchus tshawytscha
CAGAGTTCCATAGCTGCGGGCAGAACAGTTGAAACTGGAGCAGCAGCATGACCAGGTGGACTGGGGACAGCAAGGAGTCATCAGGCCAGGTAGTCCTGAGGCATGGTCCTAGGGCTCAGGTCCTCTGAGAGAGGAGAGAAAGAGAGAAAGAGAGAGAGTTAGAGGGAGCATACTTAAATTCACACAGGACACCAGATAAGACAGGAGAAATACTTCAGATATAACAGACTGACCCTAGCCCCCCGACACATAAACTATTGCACCATAAATACTGGAGGCTTTGACAGCCTTATGGCTTGGGGGTAGAAGCTGTTCAGGGTCCTGTGGTTCCAGATTTGGTGTATCAGTACCGCTTGCATTGCAGAGAGAGAACAGTCTATGCCTTGGGTGGCTGGAGTCGTTGACCATTTTTATGGCCCTCCTCTGACACTGCCTGGTATAGAGATCCTGGACGGCAGTGAGCTTGGCCCTGTTGATGAACTGGACCGTACGTACTTCTTTAAGGATCTGAGGGACCATGCCAAATCTTTTCAGCCTCCTGAGGGGAAAGAGGCATTGTTGTGCCTTCTTCCTGACTGTGTTGGTGTGTGTGGACCATGTTAATTCCTTATTGATGTGGACACCGAGGAACTTAAAGCTCTTGATGCACCGGTACCGCTTGCCATGCGGAAACAGAGAGAACAGTCTATGGCATGGGTGTTTGGAGTCTGTAACGATTTTCCGGGTATTTCACACCGGCCTATATAGAGGTCCTGGATGGCAGGGAGCTGTCCGCACCACCCTCTGTAGCACCATGTGATAAAGGACGATGCTATTGCCATACCAAGCAGTAATGAAGCCAGTCAGGATTTGAGGCTCCATGCCAATGCTTTTCAACCTCCTGAGGGAAAAGAGGTGCTGTCGCGCCTTCTTCACGACTGTGCACATGTGTGTGGACCATTTTAAGTAATTAGTGATTTGTACCCCGAGGAACTTGAAGCTCTCGACCCACTCCACGGCAGCCCTGTCGATGTGGTTGGGGGCCTGCTCGGCCTTCCGTTTCCTGTGATCCACAATTATTTCCTTTGTCTTTCTGTCTTTTAGACAGAGGTTGTTGTCCTGGCACCATACTGCCAGGTCTCTGACCTCCTCCCTATAGGCTGTCTCATCGTTGTCGGGGATCAGACCTACCACCGTTTTTTTGTCAGCAATGGTGTCGGAGTCGTGAGCGGCCACACAGTCATGGTTGAACAGGGAATACAGGAGGGGACTAAGCACGCACCCCTGAGGGGACCCCCGTGTTGAGGGTCAGTGTGGCAAATATGTTGTTGTCTACCCTCACCATCTGGGGTCGGCCCCTCAGGAAGTCCAGGATCCAGTTGCAGAGGGAGGTGTTTAGTCCCAGGGTCCTTAGCTTAGTGATGAGCTTATAGGGCACTATGGTGTTGAACGCTGAGCTGTGGTCAATGAATAACATTCTCACATACAGTGGGGCAAAAAAGTATTTAGTCAGCCACCAATTGTGCAAGTTCTCCACTTAAAAAGATGAGAGAGGCCTGTAATTTTCATCATAGGTACACTTCAACTATGACAGACAAAATTAGAAAATAAATCCAGAAAATCACATTGTAGGATTTTTAATGAATTATTTATGAATAATTTATTTGCAAATTATGGTGGAAAATAAGTATTTGGTCACCTACAAACAAGCAAGATTTCTGTCTCTCACAGACCTGTAACTTCTTCTTTAAGAGGCTCCTCTATCCTCCACTCGTTACCTGTATTAATGGCACCTGTTTGAACTTGTTATCAGTATAAAAGACACCTGTCCACAACCTCAAACAGTCACACCCCAAACTCCACTATGGCCAAGACCATAGAGCTGTCAAAGGACACCAGAAACAAAATTGTAGACCTGCACCAGGCTGGGAAGACTGAATCTGCAATAGGTAAGCAGCTTGGTTTGAAGAAATCAACTGTGGGAGCAATTATTAGGAAATGGAAGACATACAAGACCACTGATAATCTCCCTCGATCTGGGGCTCCACGCAAGATCTCACCCCATGGGGTCAAAATGATCACAAGAATGGATAGCAAAAATCCCAGAACCACACGGGGGGACCTAGTGAATGACCTGCAGAGAGCTGGGACCAAAGTAACAAAGCCTACCATCAGTAACACACTACGCCGCCAGGGACTCAAATCCTGCAGTGCCAGAGGAAAACCGGAGGAAAACAATGTGTAGCGTGCTTTCAGGTCACACGCCTCTAACAAACAGTACACTTCACTGGAGCCTCATTCTGAACAGGGCTACTTCTTCATTTCTCAAAGGAAAAACCTCAACCAATTTCTAAAGACTGTTGACATCCAGTGGAAGCGATAGGAATTGCAAGAAGGTCCCTTAGAAATCTGGATTCCCAATGAAAACTCATTGAAAAGAGAGTGACCTAAAAAAAAGAATCTGAATGGTTTGTCCTAGTAGTTTCGCCTGCCAAATAAGTCACAGACATGATTCAAAGAG
>NC_056430.1:75417520-75465020 GCF_018296145.1 Oncorhynchus tshawytscha
CCAATAATATTGATAGTGATATAGAATTGTGTTTGGTTGTCAACACAACCAAATGTCAACATTTGGTTGAGATGGAGATGTGAATCCAACATGTAACTTATCTATTTGTATTTCAGCTGGAATTAAAGACAGAGTCAGTGGCTCAGATGGAACTATCCAAACAGTAGATACATCTCATTTAAATGTTGATAATAGGTTGCGTTGTTAACCAAACACAATTCAATATTACTTTGTAATATAGTAAATAGCCTAAAATGAAAACGAGTAACTTATCTATGGCCACATTTTGAGGTTACTGTAACTATACATGTATTCTTATGTAATAATAATCTGCGCAGAATCTCAAGCAACGTTTATCACTTGCAACCTGTACTTTTAATGTAATCTCAACTGTAATCCAGGTCATTTGGTTCTGCTATTAGATGAAGCACAGTGGAAACACATGCATCTGTTTGATAAATAAACACATCTGACATTGTATTCCCTTTTGAACTTTGCTGTGATTTTAAATGGTTAATGGTGAAGTGATGGACATTTAGGTGACGACTAAACCATAAATCAGACATTGTTTTTCCAAAAGGAAATTTGGTTGTGATTTTTGAAAGCATGGTGATAACACATTGGATTTTTTTTGTGGGGTGAATATAGGTTGTAATCTCATTGATCAACGTCTCAACCAAATATGACCCAATTATCCACGTTGAAATGACGGAGTGTGCCCTGTGACTATGCTATAGCCTTCATGCAGAGATAATGGTTACCGTTATTTCATGACACCATGTGATTAAATCAGTCCAACCGTCTTCTAGAGTCTGATCACAACGGGAGTGGTTGGCGACCCCCCTTATTCAGTAGTCTCTCGGTCTCTCCCTTCTTCCTCACTCCCTCTCTCCTTCCTCACTCCCCTTCTCTTGCACTTCCCACTCACTCCTGGCTCTCTCTCTCTCTCTCTCTCTCTCTCTCTCTCTCTCTCTCTCTCTCCCTCGCGCCTTCCGAGCTTGATCACACGGTGCTGTCACGGGATAATTAACTGCCTTTTTAAAACGCTGCAGAACGGATCATAGACTACGTTTCTAATGGAAACCGCGATTTAAAGGTAGGCTACGGCTAATTTATGTGTTTCAATTACAATATCAGCCTCTTTTCAAGGGGTAGTTGAATAGCCTTAAAACATTCTCAGTTGACGGTTTTTGGTGTGGAATATGTTGTTTGAAAGTGATTCTCAGCCGCTGCGAAACGAACACCTGCAGTTGGAAAAGAAGGTGCTGCGCGGTATGCTTTTACTAAGCTCTCATAGCAACTGGGTTTCAACAGCTTTCTCTGGCTGCGGTGTGTGTGGAGCGCGAATTGGTTGCCGGTGGAACATTCTAACTGACAGCATGAGAAGGGACTGGTCCCCTCTAACATGCTCCGTTTGGGTCAGTGGCATAAATAGCGTAGAAGAACATTGAGGGGTTTGTAGCCTATTTCCCGATCTGTAGCGAACCCAAACCAAGCGGATTTAAAACAAGCTGATGGAAAGCAGTTGATTACCTAATACCTGTGTGTGTATTTAACTGTTAGAAAGAAAGGTTTCAATAGCCGATTTGAAAGCCAGCTGTTGATAACGTTTGGACGGGTAGGGGATTAGTTGCTCCAAGCCAGGGGTGCCTGGACTGGGTGTAGCCTACATGGACCTACAAGCTCCCACAGTGATGCAAAGGGTTCTGGGACGGGACGGTTGGTGTTGTGAGCAGAACTGTATCTGGTGCCAAAGCTGAGGCAGATGCGTCTCGCGGGCTGGCTGCACGAGCCGCATGTGGCGTGTGTGTGTGTGTGTGTGGCTTCGTGATTGACGTGTCTTTAGCCTACACCCCCTCCAAAATATAATTTATTCACACATGGATTCACCCGTTTATAATTGTAATAATAATGTGTTTTCTGAGGCTAATATGAATATCGATTTATTGGTAAGCGTTCCAAATGAGCGCTTCATCGGCACAATTACATTTTCCCGAAGTGACTATATTCATGGGAATGTGAGTGTCTTTATGTGACTGTGTGTGTGACAGAGAGAGCGAGAGAAAGACAAAGACTGACTGACAACGGGGGGTTGCTCGCGCCTTCACGGCTTGATTTATAATCTTGCAAATGCGCATGCAGTGACTGGCGAAACCTGGGGTCCCCGCTCGCGACTCGCTGTCACCTCGGCGGCATCGACCGTCAGACAGACTTTACCGCCACGGAATAGTGATCGTCACCATCTGTGCACCGGGACCGGGGCTCATGCACCCGTCAGCTGTTACCACCCCGGGTTGGGTTATTACCGGGGCAGACACCGTTTGCACAACATGACGGATGAGTGTAGCAACGATACTAATAATGAGTGATACTATGTCAAAAGCAAACCAATGGACCCTAAATGACAGTTTGATTTGATTCAAGATAGAACGATTATTTCCCCGGAAGACTGTTGCATTCTCCAATGCCAGCTGGTTATTGTTCAGTTTATTTTTCAATGAGTTGTTATATTGCTGTTATGGGGGGCTTATGTCTTCCCAGACTGTGGTAGAACAAGATACATAGAACAAGATACACATCATCACCACCATTTTCAGCTAAATAGAAACTGAATGAAATCTTGATACACAAAAGCTCCTGATAATATGTTATTTTCTCTCCATTCTTTTCTCTGCTAGCACTTCTCTCTCTCTCTCTCTCTCTCTCTCTCTCTCTCTCTCTCTCTCTCCCTCTCTCTCTCTGCCTCTCTGCCTGTGTCTCTCTCTCTCTGCCTGTCTCTCTCTCGGCCTGTCTATCTCTCTCTCTCTCTCTCTCTCTGCCTGTGTCTCTCTCTCTCTGCCTCTCTGCCCGTGTCTCTCTCTCTCTCTGCCTGTGTCTCTCTCTCTCTGCCTGTCTCTCTCTCTCTCTCTCTGCCTGTGTCTCTCTCTCTCTCTCTGCCTCTCTCTCTCTCTGACTGTCTCTCTCTCTCTCTCTCTGCCTGTGTCTCTCTCTCTCTGCCTGTGTCTCTCTCTCTCTGTCTGTGTGTCTGTCTGCCTCTCTGCCTGTGTCTCTCTCTCTCTGCCTCTGCTCTCTCTCTCTCTCTCTCTCTCTCTCTCTCTCTCTCTCTCTCTCTCTCTCTCTCTCTCTCTCTCTCTCTCTCTCTCTCTCTCTCTCTCTCTCCTCTCTCTCTCTCTCTCTCTCTCTCTCTCTCTCTCTCTCTCCTCTCTCTCTCTCTCTCTCTCTCTCTCTCTCTCTCTCTCTCTCTCTCTCTCTCTCTCTCTCTCTCTCTCTCTCTCTCTCTCTCTCTCTCTCTCTCTCTCTCTCTCTCTCTCTCTCTCTCTCTCTCTCTCTCTCTCTCTCTCTCTCTCTCTCTCTCTCTCTCTCTCTCTCCTCTCTCTCTCTCTCTCCTCTCTCTCTCTCTCTCTCTCTCTCTCTCTCTCTCTCTCTCTCTCTCTCTCTCTCTCTCTCTCTCTCTCTCTCTCTCTCTCTCTCCTCTCCTCTCTCTCTCTCTCTCTCCTGCTCTCTCTCTCTCTCTCTCTCTCTCTCCTCTCTCTCTCTCTCTCTCTCTCTCTCTCTCTCTCTCTCTGTCTGCATGTGTATCTCCCTCCATCTCTTTGTATTCAGCTCTATGGTTCCTAACTATAGCTATGACGGTCTTTCATTCATACTTATTTCACTGTGGGCAGATCAGATCCACAGCTACTGGCCATGTGTGTGTGTGGACATGAGTCACCAGTGGGCCACATCTTGTTATAAGGGCCTTATTAAACACGACCTGCATTACGTCTCAACTCAACACTGATCCAGCCCTGAACCCACGCATCCGGTCGGTGCTGAGGCTGGTGTGTGTGTGTAAGGGGTTAGGATGTGTGTGTGTGAGGGTAGTTGGGCTGTGTGTGACTGTGTGTGACACATATCTGTATGTACATGTGACGTGTGTGTGATGTCAGTGGCCGGGGGGCAGTGTTCCCTAAAGAGCAGCTAGCCAGCCGATCCAATAAAGTCATGATGTCAGTAATGATGCTATTACTGGAGATGGCCTGACAGGTTACACAGACTAATGGACAGACACACACACACACACACACACACACACACACACACACACACACACACACACACACACACACACACACACACACACACACACACACACACACACACACACACACACACACACACACACACACTCAGACTCTCACCTGCGTTTTCTTTTGCCCTCTCCTTTCAGAGCACAGTGGTATTTATCATGCATATGCATGTACACACACACACACACACACACACACACACACACACACACACACACACACACACACACACACACACACACACACACACACACACACACACACACACACACACACACGTAGTGCAGTGTTGTGTGTGTCTACCACAGCCACAATAATAATGCTGCCTGCACAAAGGAATTCTTATCTGGTCAACAAATGTTTATTTGCTTGTATTGTACCAGTGTGTCTGTCTGTCTGTAACTCCAGACAGCTAGGGGAGAGGAGGACAGAGTGTGTCTGTCTGTCTGTAACTCCAGACAGCTAGAGGAGAGGAGGACAGAGTGTATCAGTCTGTCTGTAACTCCAGACAGCTAGGGGAGAGGAGGACAGAGTGTATCAGTCTGTCTGTAACTCCAGACAGCTAGAGGAGAGGAGGACAGAGTGTATCAGTCTGTCTGTAACTCCAGACAGCTAGGGAGAGGAGGACAGAGACAGCTAGGGGGAGGACAGTATCAGTCTGTCTGTAACTCCAGACAGCTAGGGAGAGGAGAGGAGGACAGAGTGTATCAGTCTGTCTGTCTGTAACCAGACAGCTAGAGGGAGGAGGAGTCTGTCTGACAGAGTGTATCAGTCTGTCTGTAACTCCAGACAGCTAGAGGAGGAGGAGGACAGAACTCCAGACAGCTGTGTCAGTCTGTCTGTAACTCCAGACAGCTAGAGGAGTGTGTCTGAGGACAGCTAGGGGAGGGACAGAGTGTCAGTCTGTCTGTAACTCCAGACAGCTAGGGGAGAGGAGGACAGAGTGTATCAGTCTGTCTGTAACTCCAGACAGCTAGTGTATCAGTCTGTCTGTAACTCCAGACAGCTAGGGAGAGGAGGACAGAGTGTCATCAGTCTCTGTCTGTAACTCCAGACAGCTAGAGGAGAGGAGGACAGAGTGTATCAGTCTGTCTGTAACTCCAGACAGCTAGGGAGAGGAGGACAGAGTGTATCAGTCTGTCTGTAACTCCAGACAGCTAGGGAGAGGAGAGGAGGACAGAGCTGTATCAGTCTGTCTGTAACTCCAGACAGCTAGAGGAGAGGAGGACAGAGTGTATCAGTCTGTCTGTAACTCCAGACAGCTAGGGGAGAGGAGGACAGAGTGTATCAGTCTGTCTGTAACTCCAGACAGCTAGAGGAGAGGAGGACAGAGTGTATCAGTCTGTCTGTAACTCCAGACAGCTAGGGGAGAGGAGGACAGAGTGTATCAGTCTGTCTGTAACTCCAGACAGCTAGAGGAGAGGAGGACAGAGTGTATCAGTCTGTCTGTAACTCCAGACAGCTAGGGGAGAGGAGGACAGAGTGTATCAGTCTGTCTGTAACTCCAGACAGCTAGGGAGAGGAGGACAGAGTGTAGTCTGTCTGTAACAGACAGCTGTGTATCACTGTCTGTAACTCCAGACAGCTAGAGGGAGAGGAGGACAGACAGCTAGTGTATCAGTCTGTCTGTAACTCCAGACAGCTAGAGGAGAGGAGGACAGAGTGTATCAGTCTGTCTGTAACTCCAGACAGCTAGAGGAGAGGAGGACAGAGTGTATCAGTCTGTCTGTAACTCCAGACAGCTAGAGGAGAGGAGGACAGAGTGTATCAGTCTGTCTGTAACTCCAGACAGCTAGAGGAGAGGAGGACAGAGTGTATCAGTCTGTCTGTAACTCCAGACAGCTAGAGGAGAGGAGGACAGAGTGTATCAGTCTGTCTGTAACTCCAGACAGCTAGAGGAGAGGAGGACAGAGTGTATCAGTCTGTCTGTAACTGTACAGAGTGTATCAGTCTGTCTGTAACTCCAGACAGCTAGAGGAGAGGAGGACAGAGTGTATCAGTCTGTCTGTAACTCCAGACAGCTAGAGGAGAGGAGGACAGAGTGTATCAGTCTGTCTGTAACTCCAGACAGCTAGAGGAGAGGAGGACAGAGTGTATCAGTCTGTCTGTAACTCCAGACAGCTAGGGGAGAGGAGGACAGAGTGTATCAGTCTGTCTGTAACTCCAGACAGCTAGGGGAGAGGAGGACAGAGTGTATCAGTCTGTCTGTAACTCCAGACAGCTAGAGGAGAGGAGGACAGAGTGTATCAGTCTGTCTGTAACTCCAGACAGCTAGAGGAGGGAGAGGTCTGTCTGTAACTCCAGACAGCTAGATCAGTCTGTCTGTAACTCCAGACAGCTAGAGGAGAGGAGGACAGAGTGTATCAGTCTGTCTGTAACTCCAGACAGCTAGAGGAGAGGAGGACAGAGTGTATCAGTCTGTCTGTAACTCCAGACAGCTAGGGAGAGGAGGACAGAGTGTATCAGTCTGTCTGTAACTCCAGACAGCTAGGGGAGAGGAGGACAGAGTGTATCAGTCTGTCTGTAACTCCAGACAGCTAGAGGAATGGATGACAAAGTGTGGCTGTCTAGGTCTTGCGATTTGAGTCTTGTTCTGGGTCTCGTAGGCTCCTCTGGTCTTAACTCAATATTTGCTGTTGACAGCAGAATACAAAATCTGTTGGTGTGATATAGAGTGTATTGGGGAATGTGATGAATCTGTTGGTGTGATATAGAGTGTATTGGGGAATGTGATGAATCTGTTGGTGTGATATAGAGTGTATTGGGGAATGTGATGAATCTGTTGGTGTGATATAGAGTGTATTGGGGAATGTGATGAATCTGTTGGTGTGATATAGAGTGTATTGGGGAATGTGATGAATCTGTTGGTGTGATATAGAGTGTATTGGGGAAAGTGATGAATCTGTTGGTGTGATATAGAGTGTATTGGAGAATGTGATGAATCTGTTGGTGTGATATAGAGTGTATTGGAGAATGTGTTGAATCTGAGAGAGGAGACAAGACAAGGAAGACCTGGGGGAATTGGGACACAGCCAGTGTCTCTGCAGGCTAGAGGAAATAGATAGTAGAAACCAAACGTATCCTTCAACCTATTAATGTTTATGAGGGAAACGGAGACAAGGAGAGGAAACAATGTGGGAGAATTGGGACCAAGCCAGTATCTTGAGGGACCAGTAAAAACCTTGTTGCGTTCCTCGCTTGACGTCCCCTAACTCTAAACACCAACCTGTGCCCCAAATGGCACCCCATTCCCTATATAGAGCCCTATGGGTCCTGATCAAAAGTAGCGCACTATACAGGGAATATGGTGCCATTTGTGATGCAGACCTCTACCCTGAACACAAAACAACACTTCTTTTTGAGAGGAGTTCAAAGTTAAAGCTCAGAATCCAAAACTTTGGTAGCAAAACGACCAGGCTACGGTTACAATTGATTGCTCTTCTCTCTTTCTCCCCTAATCCCTTCTCTCCTTGAATTCCTCCTGCCCTGAAGTTCAACATCTGAATCCACATCTCCACGTTAAAAGGCTGTATCACATCCGGCTGTGACTGGGAGTCCCGTAGAGCGGTGCACAATTCCCCCAGCGTCGTCTGGGGTAGGCCGTCATTGTTAAATAAAGGTTCAATAGAATAAACAAAGCTTGGTTTGAAACCAGTCGGGCTGCAGTTGGAGTTGTTCCCTTTTCTCTGTTTCTCCCCCCATCCTACTCTTAGAATTCAGTTACAGCTTAAAGCCAGACCTTGGTTTTGATAGTTGTTAAATATGTAGAGGGATAGTTTTCACCAGAGCAATTGTCTTGTTGCTTAACTTGACTGCATTTTGGATTAAGTTTGCACTGCAGGGAGGGAAAACGAAATATTTTCATTTAGGGTATTTCCAATTCTTAAAAAGACTGCACCAAAATGGAATTGAACCAGGAACCCCCCCTTTATGTTGGGTTTAAACGCTGTGAATACGCGGTTATGGAGGATAATGAATTCAGAGTGAAGTATCAAGTGTGTGTGTGTGTGTGTGTGTGTGTGTGTGTGTGTGTGTGTGTGTGTGTGTTTGATAAGCGGCTCAGGAAAAACCTTGACAACAACTTGAGTCACGACAAGAATAAGTTGTTGAATGAACTGTCCTTGTCCTTTTATTATAGAATGTGTGTGTGTGTGTGTGTGTGTGTGTGTGTGTGTGTGTGTGTGTGTGTGTGTGTGTGTGTGTGTGTGTGTGTGTGTGTGTGTGTGTGTGTGTGTGTGTGTGTGTGTGTGTGTGTGTGTGTGTGTGTGTGTGTGTGTGTGTGTGTGTGTGTGTGTGTGTGTGTGTGTGTGTGTGTGTGTGTGTGTGTGTGTGTGTGTGTGTGTGTGTGTGTGTGTGTGTGTGTGTTTTGACTGGATATGTTTTATATTGAATGTCTCCGACTCACCTGATTAACCTGGATAATACCTGTGTGCTCAAACAGGGAAATCTATGCATATTTTCTTTGTGTATGAGTATGTGTGTGTGCTTGCGTGTGTGTAGCTTTTGTGTGTGTGTGTTTGTGTTATGTGTTTGTGCATGTAAAAGGTCCCCACCTTCTTTAACCCAGTTCTGCCCCTCACAGTGTGTAGTAAGTAAGTACTTCCTGTCAGCTCAACCACAACTACACACATGTTGCCTCTAGCTGTCTCTCAATAGGCCACAATGCCTGATTACTTTTGCAGGGTATGTTTGTAGGTGTTTGTGTGCATGTGTGTGTGTGTGTGTGTGTGCGTGTGTGTGTGTTTAGGTGTGTGTGTGCGTGCGTGTGTGTTTAGGTGTGTGTGTGTGTGTGTTTAGGTGTGTGTGTGCGTGTGTGTGTAGGTGTGGTGTGTGCGTGTGTGTTTAGGTGTGTGCGTGTGTGTGTGTTTTAGGTGTGTGTGTGTGTAGGTGTTTGTGTGCATGTGTGTGTGCATGTGTGTGTGTGTAGGTGTGGTGTGTGTGTGTTTAGGTGTGTGTGTGCGTGTGTGTGTGTTTAGGTGTGTGTGTGTGTGTGTTTAGGTGTGTGCGTGCGTGTGTGTGTGTTTAGGTGTGTGTGTGTGTGTGTTTAGGTGTGTGTGTGTATTTATGTGTGTGTGTGTGTTTAGGTGTGTGTGTGTGTGTTTAGGTGTGTGTGTGTGTGTGTGTGTGTGTGTGTGTAGGTGTGGTGTGTGTCTTGGTCCTAATTATGGTAGTTGGGGTAATTTATCAATGGGAGGCTCATAAAAACGGGACACCCTGTCTAACAAGCCAGGAAGCCACACAGGAGGTGTGTGTCACTGTTGTGTGTGTGTCAGTGTTGTGTATGTGTCAGTGTTGTGTGTGTGTGTGTCAGTGTTGTGTGTGTCAGTGTTGTGTGTGTGTCAGTGTTGTGTGTGTGTCAGTGTTGTGTGTGTGTCAGTGTTGTGTGTGTGTGTGTGTGTGTGTGTGTGTGTGTGTGTGTGTGTGTGTGTGTGTGTGTGTGTGTGTGTGTGTGTGTGTGTGTGTGTGTGTGTGTGTGTGTGTGCAGGTACCTGAAACAGCAGGTGATATTATAAGTTCCTCTGATTGGACTGCTTCATGTAATTCCTCTCTTCACTGAGACACTGAGAGGTGAGATGACACCAGGAAGCGTATGTGATTATAGGTGTTAAGACACCACACAGTATTTCAAAACTGTCAGGACACAATGTAGCACAGGTTGATTGGCAGTTGAAAACTGTTATGACAACGCTAAGTAACACAATCACGGTGGAACTTATAGCTGGTACAACACCAGGTAGCAAAGTTGAAATGTCAGGTAAAACTGTTATGACAACGCTAGTTAAAGATGAGGCATTATATGGCTTTGCTAAGTAGCACTGTGACACCCTGAAAGTAGCACTATGTCATATTATGACACCATAACTAGCCTAGCACTGGGCTGAGTTTTGACTTTCTGAGATAGTCAGGAACCACAGCCTGACTGCAGTAGAGGACCAAGATGACAGGATGGATTGTCAGAGAGAAGGGAGAGTTTATGAGGGTGCTGGGCATCACTGATGAGAGTTGGGGTGGTGAGGGGGTGGATAGTATGACTGTTTCCTCCCCAACCAGGGATCATGGCCAGTGACAGCTGGAGACATTGTTAAAGTGACACAAAGAAAATGGCACGGATATCGACACAGTGTGTGTGTGTGTATATATGTGTGTGTGTGTGTGTGGGGGGGGGGTAGGATATTGACAGGGCGTTTATTTAGCTGGGAGAGTAATGTACATGAGAATATTACGTTGTTAATAGAAAGTGACAGTGCAGTGAAGTCCAAATGCATGTGCGTGTGTGTGTGTGTGTGTGTGTGTGTGCATGTCTGGTTAACAGGCTGACTGCAGTGTAGATATTCATCAGCATGACACAGGGATTAGATTTTTCTGAAATTCTTTTCACAGAAATGACTAGCATAGGTGTCTCATTAAAAATCTTTGTGTGCGTGTCGATCTCTCATTATAAAAAGATGACTTGTCACCATCTTCGTCTTCCGTGTACTTCTCAGGTCAGACAGACAAAGTGGATGTGTGTCCCAGGTGTAATCAGTGACAGTGTTTGGACTGGAGATGAGTGTTCCTGGTCTCCTGTCCTAAACTAACCTGATGTTACCTTAGAATGTGTCTTGGTCCTGTGTGGCTCAGTCGGTAGAGTGTGGAGCTTGTGTTAGCAGGATTTCTGGTTCGATTCCCGGGGCACCCATACATAAATGTATGCAAGCATGATGGTAAGTTGCTTTGGCTAAAAGCTTATGCAGAATGTCCTATATTATTCTATTAGAAAAGAGGGAAAACCCTTGTCCACAGGGCTGTCTGGAGCAAGCTAGGCCCTTAACAGATATTGGTAGATGGATTGGTTCAACAGGCCATGCTGAGATAATGACAAGTCAACAGTGGTGTGTGTTTCAGAGATGTTTTATAGATGTGGTAATCTTCACAGTGGCCAGCTAACAATGACCTTGTGAACATGCAGTGTGGTTTCAGTGTAGACTGACTGCCACAGTGACAGAGATAGACACAATCACACTTGTTTTCACACATCCACACATTAACTGTTCACTCACAGTGTGTGTGTGTATGTGTGTGTGTGTGTGTGTGTGTGTAGGTGACCAATTGTTGACACTCACAGTCTGTGTGTGTGTGTGTGTGTGTGTGTGTGTGTGTGTGTGTGTATGTGTGTGACCAACTGTTAACACTGTGTGTCTTGCTGCGCGCGTGGTATAGACTAACGTCCACAGACAGACAGTTGACCTCTATTTGACCATGTCACAGTGACCGATATTAGCCGACTGATCGTAGCAACACTGACTTGGGGCCGCAATCACCATATTCCCTAAATAGTGCACTACTTTTGAACAGAACCCTATTTGCCCTGGTCAAAAGTAGTGCACTATATAAGTAATAGGGTGCCATTGGGAACACACTATATTTATATCCCTACTGGACACTGTCAGTTCAGAAGGCACTCAGACTGAGTATACTGTCCCTCTCCATGGTGCTGAATTCAGCAGGCATTTAGAGAGTACTGTCCCTGTCCATGGTGCTGAATTCAACAGGCATTCAGAGAGTACTGTCCCTCTCCATGGTGCTGAATTCAACAGGCATTCAGAGAGTACTGTCCCTGTCCATGGTGCTGAATTCAACAGGCATTCAGAGAGTACTGTCCCTGTCCATGGTGCTGAATTCAGCAGCTACACTAAATAACAGTGGGGATCTCTCCATGGTCCTGACATATAAACCTCCTTTCCATGCTGCTTTCCCCCTCTAGTCTCAGATGTAAATAATCTCCTGGCTCACACACTCTCTCTCTCTCTCTCTCTCTCTCTCTCTCTCTCTCTCTCTCTCTCTCTCTCTCTCTCTCTCTCTCTCTCTCTCTCACCTCTCTCTCACCGATGTAGCTGACAGCCAAAGTGTGTGTTTGTTTGTGTGTGCGACATGCTCTCTCTCTCTCTCTTTCTCTCTCCCTCCCTCTGTCTGTCTCTCTCTCTCTGTCCCTCTCCTTAGATAAATAGGTGTTGGAGCACACCTTAAATGTAGACATAGACAGGACAGGTAATGTTGTGTATATGTTGTGGTTATCGACGGGACAAGGAGTGTACCTGGTGTCGTCTGGACAGTTTATGATGTTATGACAGAATAGGGAACCTATCTGTGTGTGTGTTTGTTAGCTCAGTGCTTTGACAGACAGGGGAGTGTGTGCTTTATGCAGGACATCAGCAAACTGTCTGAGAGAGAGAGAGAGAGAGAGAGAGAGAGACAGAGAGACAGAGAGACAGAGAGAGAGAGAGACAGAGAGACAGAGAGACAGAGAGACAGAGAGACAGAGAGAGGAGAGAGTTTCAGCCTGTAGAAGAGATCGTTGTTTGCAGCTGTCTGACAGGTAGCCAGAGTGATGACAATGAGCCAGTGGCAGAGGCCCGCACACACACACACACACACACACACACACACACACACACACACACACACACACACACACACACACACACACACACACACACACACACACACACACACACACACACACACACACACAATCAAACTACCATGGCTGAATAAACAGTCAACAGTACGCATACACTTTTCTTTTACTCGCTCTCTCTGCTATAAGGTAGCCCAAGGTGCAGCTGTCCATGGTGCTGACATTCACTGAAGCTCTCAGTTGGAAATGACCACAGAAACATGTAGATTGACAGCAATGAGAGACGAGGACCAACTTGTCTCTGGACTGGCGCTTTCTCTGCTGTGGAGCTGGCTGCTGTCCATGGTTCTGAAGCTGAACAGCCCACATTGAAGCTGTCCATGGTGCTGAAGCTGAACAGCCCACATTGAAGCTGTCCATGGCACTGAAGCTGAACAGCCCACATTGAAGCTGTCCATGGTGCTGAAGCTGAACAGCCCACATTGAAGCTGTCCATGGCACTGAAGCTGAACAGCCCACATTGAAGCTGTCCATTGTGCTGGACATACACACGTAACACAGTCCAGTATATTGTCTACTGTAGTTATGTTATACAGTGTGCTTTCTTTGTACTACTGATTTATGTTTGTTTAGTGGAGTTAGCTGTCCATGATGTTGACATGGAATAGTCCATTGTGGAGCTCTCCATGGGGCTGGAAATGGAATAGTCCATTGTGGAGCTCTCCATGGGGCTGGAAATGGAATAGTCCATTGTGGAGCTCTCCATGGGGCTGGAAATGGAATAGTCCATTGTGGAGCTGTCCATGATGTTGACATGGAATAGTCCATTGTGGAGCTCTCCATGGGGCTGGAAATGGAATAGTCCATTGTGGAGCTCTCCATGGGGCTGGAAATGGAATAGTCCATTGTGGAGCTCTCTATGTTGCTGGAAATGAGATGCCATAAAAACATGTTAATGATAGCAATGAAACAAACGGTCCATTGTTATAGGATATTTGAATGACTGTTTTGATGACTGTGGATGATTTGTAACTGTATCTGGAAGTGTGCACATTTGGTCTTGTTTGTTTGTGGGTAACTGTGGTTGGCTGTTTGTGATGAAGTGTCCTTTGATGTGGTGCTGTTGGCAGTGTGTGTGTGTGCCTACGTCTGAGTGACTGTGTGTGTGTGTATGTGCTTGTCTGTGAGTCTATCTGAAAATGTGTATGTATGCGAATGTGTGTATCAGACAGAATATGTTATGAGAGCGATAGAGAGACTCAGAGCAGACTTAAAATCCCAGCCAGATTTCTCCCTGCATTCCTTGGCTGCTCACAATGCACCATCTGGACCAATTAGAAGCTGTGATTCTCCTCCCAGGGGGTCCAATGGAATATAGCCAGAGGCAGGGGGACTTGGCCAACTCCTCCCCCACTCAGAAGCCCTCCTCTGGGGGTCCTCTCTGACTCCAGCCCCTTGTCTGGTCCCAACCTCCATAGAAAAGGGCAGGCCCCTGGTTCCCCTTCAGGGCTGACAGTAATAGGATAAAGTGGGATGGAGTGGCCCCTAGACACTTATCTAAGGTTAGTTTGGAAGTTTTGTGACAAATGGTTGAGGTTAGGAGTGAGGGAAGGGTAAGCTGATTCTAGATCTGTGCCTTCGGGCAAGGTCTGAAATTTTTGGACTGAGACTGTGAGTATGTGTGCACACACACACACACACACACACACACACACACACACACACACACACACACACACACACACACACACACACACACACACACACACACACACACACACACACACACACACACACACACACACACACACACCAGAGTTAATGTGCTGGGCTGAAGCCTGTAGTCTGGGACTATTTTCTTCATCTGCTCTTAAAGGCCATATTGCAAGTTAAAAATAGCCAATATATTATATACCCCTTACAGATTGGAATCCCCCCCCTCTTGATTTCACTGCAAACAGGCTGTTGTTTTGGTATAATGTGGCTGAATAGACCTTACATTGGGGTTTATTAGTTAAATAAATGACTGACTGACTAGGCTAATTCCTCTTCATGTTTTTGGTGTTGTTGCATTTTAGATGAAGAGGGAGTTAGATCACGTGCAGACAGACCAGGGCCCGTATTCACAAAGCATCTCAGAGTAGGAGTACGGATTTCGGATCAGTTTAGCCTTTTATATCACAATGAATATGATTACATTGACAGAGCGGAGCTAATCCTAGATCACTATTCTGTAACGGTTTTCCTCCTCTCCTGACGAGGAGTATGAAGGATCGGACCAATACGCAGCGTGGTGTGTGTTCATGGTATATTTATTAAACTGAACACAAAAATAACAAAGGAGAAAACACAACAAAAATGAAACATTCCTATTAGGTGACAAAACCAAAAACAGGAAACAACTACCCACAACCCATTGTGGGAAAACAGGCTGCCTAAGTGTGGTTCTCAATCAGAGACAATGATAAACAGCTGCCTCTGATTGGGAACCATACCAGGCCAAACACAGAAATACAAAAACATAGAATGCCCACCCCAACTCACGCCCTGACCAAACTAAAATAGAGACCTAAAAAAGGAACTAAGGTCAGGACGTGACACATTCCTACGCTGAAGACACTTTGTGAAAACGGGCCTGGGAAGAAAGCTGTTGCCCAATACCTTGCACAGCAGTTTTTCACCATGGGACCCTAGAGCAGGAGTGTCAAACTCATTTCATGGAGGGCCTAGTGTCTGCGGGTTTGGGGTTTTTAAGACCTAGACAACCAGGTGAGGCGGGTTCTTTACTAATTAGTGACCTTAATTCATCAATCAAATACAAGGGAGGAGTGAAAACCCGCAGACACTTGGCCCTCCATGGAATGAGTTGGCCCTAGAGGTATTAGTCAATGCATATGAACTGGTATCTGGTATTATATTAAGAGCCCCATTAGCTGTAGCAAAAGCAGCAGCTCCTCTTCCTGGGGTCCAACACAGAACATGAACCATGACATAATACAGAACATTAATAGACCAGAACAGCTCAAGGACAGAACTACATGAATTTAAAAAGGCAAACGTAGCCTTCATATCAATACACACAAACTATCCAGGTCAAATAGGGGAGAGGCGATGTGAGGTGTTGCTTTATCTGTTTTGTGAAACCAGGTTTGCTGTTCATTTAAGTTGAATTTGTCTTTCTGCCCATAATTTCATTTAACAAACTCCAAAGTTTTATAGAATTGATCTTGGCTCCATAACGTTTTCCTCTTCCTCTCTGGTTTTATTTAAATGACATAACTTCCCCCAAGCTTTTCTAGCCATATAATCTGGTTAGGCTATAACATAATGTATGCAAAATATGTTTTGTGATAACTGCACTATGATTTCAATTATATGATGGTGTCACGACTTCCACTGAAGCTGACTCCTCTTCCTGTCCGGGTGGCGCTCGGCGGTCGTCGTCACCGGTCTACTAGAAGGTGGCTCCTCTTCCTGTCCGGGCGGCGCTCGGCGGTCGTCATCACCGGTCTACTAGAAGGTGGCTCCTCT
This sequence comes from Oncorhynchus tshawytscha, assembly GCF_018296145.1. Lineage (NCBI taxonomy): Eukaryota > Metazoa > Chordata > Actinopteri > Salmoniformes > Salmonidae > Oncorhynchus > Oncorhynchus tshawytscha. The sequence continues at coordinate 75,433,520 of NC_056430.1, forward strand.
TCCTGTCCGGGTGGCTCTCGGCGGTCGTCGTCACCGGTCTACTAGAAGGTGACTCCTCTTCCTGTCCGGGCGGCGCTCGGCGGTCGTCGTCACCGGTCTACTAGAAGGTGACTCCTCTTCCTGTCCGGGCGGCGCTCGGCGGTCGTCGTCACCGGTCTACTAGAAGGTGGCTCCTCTTCCTGTCCGGGCGGCGCTCGGTGGTCGTCGTCACCGGTCTACTAGAAGGTGACTCCTCTTCCTGTCCGGGCGGCGCTTGGTGGTCGTCGTCACCGGTCTACTAGAAGGTGGCTCCTCTTCCTGTCCGGGCGGCGCTCGGTGGTCGTCGTCACCGGTCTACTAGAAGGTGACTCCTCTTCCTGTCCGGGCGGCGCTCGGTGGTCGTCGTCACCGGTCTACTAGAAGGTGGCTCCTCTTCCTGTCCGGGCGGCGCTCGGTGGTCGTCGTCACCGGTCTACTAGAAGGTGGCTCCTCTTCCTGTCCGGGCGGCGCTCGGTGGTCGTCGTCACCGGTCTACTAGAAGGTGGCTCCTCTTCCTGTCCGGGCGGCGCTCGGTGGTCGAAGGTGGCTCCTCTTCCTGTCACCGGTCTACTAGAAGCTGACTCCTCTTCCTGTCCGGGCGGCGCTTGGTGGTCGTCGTCACCGGTCTACTAGAAGGTGGCTCCTCTTCCTGTCCGGGTGGTGCTCGGTGGTCGTCGTCACCGGTCTACTAGAAGGTGGCTCCTCTTCCTGTCCGGGCGGTGCTCGGTGGTCGTCGTCACCGGTCTACTAGAAGCTGACTCCTCTTCCTGTCCGGGCGGCGCTTGGTGGTCGTCTTCCTGTCACCGGTCTACTAGACTAGAAGGTGGCTCCTCTTCCTGTCCGGGTGGTGCTCGGTGGTCGTCGTCACCGGTCTACTAGAAGCTGACTCCTCTTCCTGTCCGGGCAGTGCTCGGTGGTCGTCGTCACCGGTCTACTAGAAGGTGGCTCCTCTTCCTGTCCGGGCGGTGCTCGGTGGTCGTCGTCACCGGTCTACTAGAAGCTGACTCCTCTTCCTGTCCGGGCGGCGCTTGGTGGTCGTCGTCACCGGTCTACTAGAAGGTGGCTCCTCTTCCTGTCCGGGTGGTGCTCGGTGGTCGTCGTCACCGGTCTACTAGAAGCTGACTCCTCTTCCTGTCCGGGCAGTGCTCGGTGGTCGGTCGTCACCGGTCTACTAGAAGGTGGCTCCTCTTCCTGTCCGGGCGGTGCTCGGTGGTCGTCGTCACCGGTCTACTAGAAGCTGACTCCTCTTCCTGTCCGGGCGGTGCTCGGTGGTCGTCGTCACCGGTCTACTAGAAGGTGGCTCCTCTTCCTGTCCGGGTGGTGCTCGGTGGTCGTCGTCACCGGTCTACTAGAAGGTGGCTCCTCTCCCTGTCCGGGCAGTGCTCGGTGGTCGTCGTCACCGGTCTACTAGAAGGTGGCTCCTCTTCCTGTCCGGGCGGTGCTCGGTGGTCGTCGTCACCGGTCTACTAGAAGCTGACTCCTCTTCCTGTCCGGGCGGCGCTCGGTGGTCGTCGTCACCGGTCTACTAGAAGGTGGCTCCTCTTCCTGTCCGGGCGGCGCTCGGTGGTCGTCGTCACCGGTCTACTAGAAGGTGACTCCTCTTCCTGTCCGGGCGGCGCTTGGTGGTCGTCGTCACCGGTCTACTAGAAGGTGGCTCCTCTTCCTGTCCGGGTGGTGCTCGGTGGTCGTCGTCACCGGTCTACTAGAAGGTGGCTCCTCTTCCTGTCCGGGTGGTGCTCGGTGGTCGTCGTCACCGGTCTACTAGAAGGTGGCTCCTCTTCCTGTCCGGGTGGTGCTCGGTGGTCGTCGTCACCGGTCTACTAGAAGGTGGCTCCTCTTCCTGTCCGGGCGGTGCTCGGTGGTCGTTTCACCGGTCTACTAGAAGGTGGCTCCTCTTCCTGTCCGGGCGGTGCTTGGTGGTCGTCGTCACCGGTCTACTAGAAGGTGGCTCCTCTTCCTGTCCGGGTGGTGCTCGGTGGTCGTCGTCACCGGTCTACTAGAAGGTGGCTCCTCTTCCTGTCCGGGTGGTGCTCGGTGGTCGTTATTTTCACCGGTCTACTAGAAGGTGGCTCCTGGCTCCGGTCTACTAGAAGGTTTCCTGTCCGGAGTGGTGCTGACAGTGGTGCTCGGTGGTCGTCGTCACCGGTCTACTAGAAGGTGGCTCCTCTTCCTGTCCGGGTGGTGCTCGGTGGTCGTCGTCACCGGTCTACTAGAAGGTGGCTCCTCTTCCTGTCCGGGTGGTGCTCGGTGGTCGTCGTCACCGGTCTACTAGCTGCCACCGATTCCTTTTTCTTTTCTGTTGGTTTTGTCTTGATTGTTTTCACCTGTTACTTATTTGTTGTTAACTATGGCCTAGTTAAACTTCCAGGGCCCGCGGGTTTAAACTTCCAGGGCCCGCGGGTTTAAACTTCCAGGGCCCGCAGGCTTAAACTTCCAGGGCCCGTGGGTTTAAACTTCCAGGGCCCGCAGGCTTAAACTTCCAGAGCTCGTGGGTTTAAACTTCCAGGGCCCGCAGGCTTAAACTTCCAGGGCTTATTCTCCCTGTCAGTGGTGAAATTGTTGTGCTTACGTTTTTGCTGTTTGTTATTTTCCCTGGTTTTGGGGACATACCTGTTTATTGGTATTTTTGCCTGTTTGTTGGCTAGACCCAACTTAATAAACGTAGGCATTGGAATCATTCCTCTCTGTGCCTGACTCCACACCCACCACTCCTAGATATTTGTGACAGGGGAATCATTCCTCTCTGCGCCTGACTCCACACCCACCACTCCTAGATATCTGTGACAGGGGGAGGCATTCCTCTCTGCGCCTGACTCCACACCCACTACTCCTAGATATCTGTGACAGGGGAGGCATTCCTCTCTGCGCCTGACTCCACACCCACTACTCCTAGATATCCTGACATGGGGAGGCATTCCTCTCTGCGCCTGACTCCACACCCACTACTCCTAGATATCCGTGACATGGGAAGGCATTCCTCTCTGCGCCTGACTCCACACCCACCACTCCTAGATATCTGTGACATGGGGAGGCATTCCTCTCTGCGCCTGACTCCACACCCACCACTCCTAGATATCTGTGACATGGGGAGGCATTCCTCTCTGCGCCTGACTCCACACCCACCACTCCTAGATATCTGTGACAGGGGAGGCATTCCTCTCTGCGCCTGACTCCACACCCACCACTCCTAGATATCTGTGACAGGGGAAGGCATTCCTCTCTGCGCCTGACTCCACACCCACCACTCCTAGATATCTGTGACATGGGGAGGCATTCCTCTCTGCGCCTGACTCCACACCCACCACTCCTAGATATCTGTGACAGGGGAGGCATTCCTCTCTGCGCCTGACTCCACACCCACCACTCCTAGATATCTGTGACAGGGGGAGGCATTCCTCTCTGCGCCTGACTCCACACCCACCACTCCTAGATATCTGTGACAGGGGAGGCATTCCTCTCTGCCTGCATCTGTGACAGGGGGAGGCATTCCTCCTCTAGATATCTGTGACAGGGGAGGCATTGCCTCTGACTCCACACCCACCACTCCTAGATATCTGTGACAGGGGGAGGCATTCCTCTCTGCGCCTGACTCCACACCCACCACTCCTAGATATCTGTGACAGGGGAGGCATTCCTCTCTGCGCCTGACTCCACACCCACCACTCCTAGATATCTGTGACAGGGGACAGGGGAGGCATTCCTCTCTGCGCCTGACTCCACACCCACCACTCCTAGATATCTGTGACAGGGGAGGCATTCCTCTCTGCGCCTGACTCCACACCCACCACTCCTGTGAGGGGATATCTGTGACTCCACACCCACCACTCCTAGATATCTGTGACAGGGGGAGGCATTCCTCTCTGCGCCTGACTCCACACCCACCACTCCTAGATATCTGTGACAGGGGAGGCATTCCTCTCTGCGCCTGACTCCACACCCACCACTCCTAGATATCTGTGACAGGGGAATCATTCCTCTCTGCTCCTGACTCCACACCCACCACTCCTAGATATCTGTGACAGGGGAGGCATTCCTCTCTGCTCCTGACTCCACACCCACCACTCCTAGATATCTGTGACAGGGGGAAAAAAACACATTTTCTTCTCTTCAAGATTTTTCTTCATGTTAAGGATCCCAACATTGTTTTAATGTTTTAACGTTGGTAGGAATAAGTAGGAATACATTTGGTCCAAATCAGATGTTGGGTACTATATTTATTCTATAAATTAAAATGGCCTTTTTGTCTGTCATCAATGAGCTTAATTTCTCATAGGTTACATTATATTTCAACAAAATAATGTTTCAGGAATGCTAATCGTATCTGTTAGTAACTACAGAAACGAGTTCAGAACAATCTGAGACGGGATGAGTGTGGAAATGCTCTTTTTTGTGCTTTTTTTGTGGTGGAAGACCCTCCTAGGACAACACAGCCACACAGTCTCAGCACCAGCCTTGTCTAGTTTACATGCATAGCCAGTGTCTTACATCGACCCGCTTGTTTGCAAAATCAATGCAGGCCCACACTTACACAATGTCAACATGCCCAAACATACTGCTGACACACACACACACACACACACACACACACACACACACACACACACACACACACACACACACACACACACACACACACACACACACACACACACACACACACACACACACACACACACACACACACACACACACACACACACACACACACCTATGCCCACACATCCCTCTGATGGACTTTGATACTCTTCGGAAAGTATCCCGACCCCTTGACCTTTTCCATTTGTTATGTTACAGCCTTTTTCTAAAATTGATTAAATTACAATTTGTCCTTGTCAATCTACATACAATACCCCAAAATGACAAAGCAAAAACAGTTTTTTGAAATGTTCGCACATTCATAAAAAATTTAAACAGAAATACCTTATTTCCATAAGTATTCTGACCCTTTGCTTTGAGACTGACTCTACATTGAGCTCAGCTGCATCCTGTTTCCATTGATCATCCTTGAGATGTTTCTACAACTTGATTGAAGTCCACCTGTGGGAAATTCAATTGATTGGACATGATTTGGAAAGGCACACACCTGTCTATATAAGGTCACATCGTTGACAGTGCATGTCAGAGCAAAAACCAAGCACTGAGGTCAAAGGAATTGTCTGTAGAGCTCCGAGACAGGATTGTGTCGAGGCACAGATCTGGGGAAGCAGCATTGAAAATCCCCAAGAACACAGTGGCCTCCATCATTCTTAAATGGAAGAAGTTTGGAACCACCAAGACTCTTCTTAGAGCTGGCTGACCGTCCAAACTGAACAATCGGGGAGAAGGGCCTTGGCCAGGGAGGTGACCAAGGACCCGAAAGCTCCAGAGTTCCTCTGTAGAGATGGGAGAACCTTCCAGAAGGACAACCATTTTTGCAGTCCTCCACCAATCAGGCCTTCATGGTAGAGTGGCCAGATGGAAGCCAATCCTCAGTAAAAGACATGACAGCCTGCTTGGAGTTAGCCAAAAGGCACCTAAAGGACTCTCAGATCATGACAAACAAAATTCTCTGGTCTGATGAAACCAAGATTGAACTCTTTGGCCTCAATGCCAAGCGCCACGTCTGGAGGAAACCTGGCACCATCCCCATGGTGAAGCATGGGAGACTAGTCAGGATCGAGGGAAAGATGAACAGAGGAAATTACAGAGAGATCCTTGATGAAAACCTGTTCCACAGTGCTCAGAACCTCAGACTGGGGCGAAGTTTCACCTTCCAACAGGACAACAACCCTAAGCACACAGCCAAGACAACGCAGGAGTGACTTCAGGAAAAGTCTCTGAATGTCCCTGAGTGGCCCAGCCAGATCCCAGACTTGAACCCGATCAAACATCTCTGGAGAGACCTGAAAATAGCTGTACAGTGACGCCCCCCATCCAACCTGACAGAGCTTGAGAGGATCGGCAGAGAAGAATGGGAGAAACTCCCCAAATACAGGTGTGCAAGCTTGTAGCGTCATACCCAAGAAGACTCGAGTTTGTAATCGCTGCCAAAGGTGCTTCAACAAAGTACTGAGTAAAGGGTCTGAATACTTATGTAAATAGGGATTTCATTTTTTTGGCCAAAAATTCCAAAAATCTGTTTTTGATTTGTCATTATGGGGTATTGTGTGTAGATTGGTGAGGAAAAAACAACTTAATCAATTTTAGAATAAGGCTGTAATGTAACAAAATGTGGAAAAGTCAAGGGGTCTAAATGCTTTCTGAATGCACTGTATGTGTTGACATTTTTACCAACTTACAACAGTAGTATGTGTGTGTGTGTGTGTGTGTGTGTGTGTGTGTGTGTGTGTGTGTGTGTGTGTGTGTCTGTGAATGTGAGGGGTGATTTTCTGAATATCAATAGGAGGGTTTTGCTAATGCTTTCATGAGTCACAGAGAGCCTCAGGCAAAATTAAACAATAACTATACTCAAGTGTGTGTGTGTGTGTGTGTGTGTGTGTGTGTGTGTGTGTGTGTGTGTGTGAGAGAGAGAGATAGAATGTGTGTGTATGCACGTGTGTGTACAATTGTACGTGTGAAAGTGTGCGAATTGTACGTGTGGTGTGTTTTTGTGCATGTGTGTGTGTCTGTATGTGCGAAAGTGTGTGTGTGTGTGTCTCTTTGTTTGTTTGTTTGTTTGTTTGTTTGACACCAGGTAGTTATGGTCTGTAGAGTTCAGCTATACCATTATAGAGTTTTCACAGGAAATGGAATAGTTTTTTTAAAGGACTCTTTTTTTCCCGAACAAGGCTATGTAATTAACTACTCACTCACTCACATGAACACACACACACTCATACACACACATACACCGTTTTCAGAGGAAATGAAATTGTTTTTTTAAATGGACAAGGCTATGTAATTAACTACTCACTCACACACTGACTCACTGCCTCACTGACTCCCTCCCTCCCTCCCTCCCTCCCTCCCTCCCTCCCTCCCCCTCCCTCCCCCTCCCTCCCTCCCTCCCTCCCTCCCTCCCTCCCTCCCTCCCTCCCCCTCCCTCCCTCCCTCCCCCTCCCTCCCTCCCTCCCTCCCTCCCTCCCTCCCCTTTCAGTAGACATTCCTCTTTTGAACTTTCTCTTTAATTAAATTTTCCGCTCCATTAAAAGCCAGCCAGCCAGCTAGTGTGTGTGTGTGTGTGTGTGTGTGTGTGTGTGTGTGTGTGTGTGTGTGTGTGTGTGTGTGTGTGTGTGTGTGTGTGTGTGTGTGTGTGATTAAAGCCAGCTAGCTAAGGCCTTTTCGGGGTGATTTGCTGTCCACTCTCTGGAAAACATAGGTTTGCGTCCCAAATGGCACCCTATTCCCTATATTCTCAAAGTCTCTGGTCAAAAGTAGTGTACTATGTAGGGAATAGGGTGTCATTTGGGATGCAAACATAGAGGTTTTTATATTTTCCCTTAAAATGTCCACTTCCTCACCAGTGATTCAGTGATGTGTTCTGAGAACTAGGGTATATATCAGGGGGTTTGGAGAAAGGGGAAGAAGAGAGGGGGAGAAGAGAGTGGGAATGGGGATGAAGAGAGGGGGATTGGGGAAGAAGAGAGGGGGTAGGGGAAGAGGAGAGGGGGAATGGGGCAGAAGAGAGCAGAGATTGGGGAAGAAGAGAGGGGGATTGGGGAAGAAGAGAGGGGGATTGGAGAAGAAGAGAGGGGGATTGGGAAGAAGAGAGTGGGGTTGGGGAAGAAGAGAGGGGGAATGGGGAAGAAGAGAGGGGGATTGGGGAAGAAGAGAGGGGGATTGGGGAAGAAGAGAGGGGGATTGGGGAAGAAGAGAGGGGGATTCGGGAAGAAGAGAGGGGGTAGGGGAAGAAGAGAAGGGAGAATGGGGAAGAAGAGAGGGGATTGGGGAAGAAGAGAGGGAGATTGGGAAATAGAGAGGGAGAATGGGGAAGAAGAGAAGGGAGAATGGGGAAGAAGAGAAGGGAGAATGGGGAAGAAGAGAAGGGAGAGGGGAAGAAGAGAAGGGAGAATGGGGAAGAAGAGAAGGGAGAATGGGGAAGAAGAGAAGGGAGAATGGGGAAGAAGAGTAGGGAGAATGGGGAAGAAGAGAAGGGGAGGGGAAGAAGAGGGGGGATTGGGGAAGAAGAGAGGGGAATGGGGAAGAAGAGAAGGGAGAATGGGGAAGAAGAGTAGGGGGAGGGGAAGAAGATAAGGGAGAATGGGGAAGAAGAGAAGGGAGAATGGGGAAGAAGAGTAGGGGGAGGGGAAGAAGATAAGGGAGAATGGGGAAGAAGAGAAGGGGGAGGGGAAGAGGAGAGGGGGAGGGGAAGAAGAGAAGGGAGAATGGGGAAGAAGAGAAGGGAGAGGGGAAGAAGAGGGGGATTGGGGAAGAAGAGAGGGGGAATGGGGAAAAGAGAGGGGGTAGGGGAAGAAGAGAGGGGGATTGGGAAATAGAGAGGGAGAATGGGGAAGAAGAGAAGGGAGAATGGGGAAGAAGAGAAGGGAGAATGGGGAAGAAGAGAAGGGAGTATGGGGAAGAAGAGAAGGGAGAATGGGGAAGAAGAGAAGGGAGAATGGGGAAGAAGAGAAGGGAGAATGGGGAAGAAGAGAAGGGGGAGGGGAAGAAGAGAAGGGAGAATGGGGAAGAAGAAAATGGAGAATGGGGAAGAAGAGAAGGGAGAATGGGGAAGAAGTATAAACCTTGTATAGGCCAACCCAGCCAGGGTGATGGGTGAGAGTGACTGTGATGGTAGTAATGATTGGTGTTCTAACTCTACCAATATAACCCATTGGCTACGTTTACATGCACACTAATAATTCCATATTAAACTGAGTACGGCAGTGGTCATGTAAATACCTTACTCTGCTGATCTCGATCGGCGTTAAGTCAAAATTGAAATAACCATACGCTGATTAAAACACCTGGTTTTCTGAGCAATCTTTGAATTATAAACACCTTAATCTGCGTTCCAGCGGTGTATTTGTTCTGTGCATGTGCCAGCACCAGCCGAGAGCCTCCCTCATTAGAGCGAATGAAGTGAGTTCAGAACACCTGAAAGTATGCATCCTAGAAATATTTTCACATACAAACTATAAATGTCTGAACTAGGCTTCGTAAAAATAACATGGACGCTGTGGTAGAACGTTTACTTTGATTGGCAATTTTCTGCATTTATCAAAGTCCCATCAGGCAGCCTGATCTCAGATGTGTCCATGTAAACAGGTTTATTAGGGAAATCGTTCTTCTTGCAAAGCATGTCAATGTTTAATCAAACTATTATATTAATCTGACGATCCATAATTGTATTATTGTGCATGGAACCATACTCAGTGTGATGCTAGTCAGATTTGGCCTCTGTTTGTAAAGACCTGCTCGTTGTTGATTTGTTCTCTGATGTGATGCTGTTGACAGTGTGTGTGTGTGTGTGTGTGTGTGTATCTCTCTCAAGCCCACAGAAACAGATGTACTGAACAAACTGTCTCTCTCATTCTATTTGTTCTGCAGTTTCTCTTCTTTTACTTTTTTCTTTTTTTTCTCTTCTTTAACTTCTTTAACTTCTTCTTTACTGTCTGTTGTAACCTTCTTCTTTACTGTCTGTTGTCAACTTCTTCTTTTAATGTCTGTTGTCACCTTCTTCTTTACTGTCTGTTGTCACCTTCTTTTACTGTCTGTTGTCACCTTCTTCTTTACTGTCTGTTGTCACCTTCTTCTTTACTGTCTGTTGTCACCTTCTTTTTACTGTCTGTTGTCACCTTCTTCTTTACTGTCTGTTGTCACCTTCTTTACTGTCTGTTGTCACCTTCTTCTTTACTGTCTGTTGTCACCTTCTTTTGTCTGTTGTCACTGTCTGTTGTCACCTTCTTCTTTACTGTCTGTTGTCACCTTCTTCTTTACTGTCTGTTGTCACCTTCTTCTTTACTGTCTGTTGTCACCTTCTTCTTTACTGTCTGTTGTCACCTTCTTTTACTGTCTGTTGTCACCTTCTTTTTTACTGTCTGTTGTCACCTTCTTCTTTACTGTCTGTTGTCACCTTCTTTTTACTGTCTGTTGTCACCTTCTTCTTTACTGTCTGTTGTCACCTTCTTTTACTGTCTGTTGTCACCTTCTTCTTTACTGTCTGTTGTCACCTTATTTACTGTCTGTTGTCACCTTCTTTTACTGTCTGTTGTCACCTTCTTCTTTACTGTCTGTTGTCACCTTCTTCTTTACTGTCTGTTGTCACCTTCTTTTTTTTGTCACCTGTCTGTTGTCACCTTCTTTTTACTGTCTGTTGTCACCTTCTTTTTACTGTCTGTTGTCACCTTCTTCTTTACTGTCTGTTGTCACCTTCTTCTTTGTTGTCACTGTCTGTTGTCACCTTCTTCTTTACTGTCTGTTGTCACCTTCTTTTTACTGTCTGTTGTCACCTTCTTCTTTACTGTCTGTTGTCACCTTCTTTTTACTGTCTGTTGTCACCTTCTTCTTTTTGTCACCTTCTTCTTTACTGTCTGTTGTCACCTTCTTCTTTACTGTCTGTTGTCACCTTCTTTTTTACTGTCTGTTGTCACCTTCTTTTACTGTCTGTTGTCACCTTCTTTTTAATGTCTGTTGTCACCTTCTTCTTTACTGTCTGTTGTCACCTTCTTTACTGTCTGTTGTCACCTTCTTCTTTACTGTCTGTTGTCACCTTCTTCTTTACTGTCTGTTGTCACCTTCTTCTTTACTGTCTGTTGTCACCTTCTTTTACTGTCTGTTGTCACCTTCTTCTTTACTGTCTGTTGTCACCTTCTTCTTTACTGTCTGTTGTCACCTTCTTCTTTACTGTCTGTTGTCACCTTCTTTTTTACTGTCTGTTGTCACCTTCTTTTTACTGTCTGTTGTCACCTTCTTTTTACTGTCTGTTGTCACCTTCTTCTTTACTGTCTGTTGTCACCTTCTTTTTACTGTCTGTTGTCACCTTCTTTTTACTGTCTGTTGTCACCTTCTTTTACTTTTTGTCACCTTCTGTCTGTTGTCACCTTCTTCTTTACTGTCTGTTGTCACCTTCTTCTTTACTGTCTGTTGTCACCTTCTTTTTTTACTGTCTGTTGTCACCTTCTTTTTACTGTCTGTTGTCACCTTCTTTTTACTGTCTGTTGTCACCTTCTTTTTACTGTCTGTTGTCACCTTCTTCTTTACTGTCTGTTGTCACCTTCTTCTTTACTGTCTGTTGTCACCTTCTTTTTACTGTCTGTTGTCACCTTATTTTATTATCTGTTGTCACCTTATTTTACTGTCTGTTGTCACCTTATTTTACTGTCTGTTGTCACCTTATTTTACTGTCTGTTGTCACCTTCTTCTTTACTATCTGTTGCAACCTTATTTTACTGTCTGTTGTCACCTTCTTTACTGTCTGTTGTCACCTTAATTACTGTCTGTCACCTTTTTCTTTACTGTCTGTCGCCTTCTTTTACTGTATGTTGTCACCTTCTTCTTTACTGTCTGTTGTCACCTTCTTCTTTACTGTCTGTTGTCACCTTCTTTTTACTGTCTGTTGTCACCTTCTTTTTACTGTCTGTTGTCACCTTCTTTTTACTGTCTGTTGTCACCTTCTTTTTACTGTCTGTTGTCACCTTCTTTTTACTGTCTGTTGTCACCTTACCTTTTTTACTGTCTGTTGTCACCTTCTTTTTACTGTCTGTTGTCACCTTTTTACTTCTTTGTCACCTTACTGTCTGTTGTCACCTTCTTCTTTACTGTCTGTTGTCACCTTCTTTTTACTGTCTGTTGTCACCTTCTTTTTTACTGTCTGTTGTCACCAGATTTGACTGTCTGTTGTCACCTTCTTTACTGTCTGTTGTCACCTTATTTTACTGTCTGTTGTCACCTTCTTTACTGTCTGTCACCTTCTTCTTTACTGTCTGTTGTCACCTTCTTTTACTGTCTGTTGTCACCTTCTTTTTACTGTCTGTTGTCACCTTCTTTTTACTGTCTGTTGTCACCTTCTTTTTACTGTCTGTTGTCACCTTCTTTTTACTGTCTGTTGTCACCTTTTTCTTTTTACTGTCTGTTGTCACCTTCTTTTTACTGTCTGTTGTCACCTTCTTTTACTGTCTGTTGTCACCTTCTTTTTACTGTCTGTTGTCACCTTCTTTTTACTTCTGTTGTCACCTTCTTTTTACTGTCTGTTGTCACCTTCTTCTTTTACTGTCTGTTGTCACCTTCTTTTACTGTCTGTTGTCACCTTCTTCTTTACTGTCTGTTGTCACCTTCTTCTTTACTGTCTGTTGTCACCTTCTTCTTTACTGTCTGTTGTCACCTTCTTCTTTACTGTCTGTTGTCACCTTCTTCTTTACTGTCTGTTGTCACCTTCTTTACTGTCTGTTGTCACCTTATTTTACTGTCTGTTGTCACCTTCTTTACTGTCTATTGTCACCTTCTTCTTTTACTGTCTGTTGTCACCTTCTTCTTTACTGTCTGTTGTCACCTTCTTTTACTGTCTGTTGTCACCTTCTTCTTTACTGTCTGTTGTCACCTTCTTTTACTGTCTGTTGTCACCTTCTTTACTGTCTGTTGTCACCTTCTTCTTTACTGTATGTTGTCACCTTCTTTTGACTGTCTGTTGTCACCTTCTTCTTTACTGTCTGTTGTCACCTTCTTTTACTGTCTGTTGTCACCTTCTTTTACTGTCTGTTGTCACCTTCTTCTTTTGCTGTCTGTTGTCACCTTCTTTTACTGTCTGTTGTCACCAGATTTGACTGTCTGTTGTCACCTTCTTTACTGTCTGTTGTCACCTTCTTTACTGTCTATTGTCACCTTCTTTTACTGTCTGTTGTCACCTTCTTCTTTACTGTCTGTTGTCACCTTCTTTTACTGTCTGTTGTCACCTTCTTCTTTACTGTCTGTTGTCACCTTCTTTTACTGTATGTTGTCACCTTCTTTTACTGTCTGTTGTCACCTTCTTCTATACTGTATGTTGTCACCTTCTTTTACTGTCTGTTGTCACCTTCTTTTAATGTCTGTTGTCACCTTTTTCTTTACTGTCTGTTGTCACCTTTTTCTTTTACTGTCCGTTGTCACCTTCTTCTTTACTGTCTGTTGTCATGTCTTATTTTACTGTCTGTTGTCATGTCTTTTTTACTGTCTGTTGTAACCTTCTTATTTAACTGTCTGTCACCTTCTTTTACTGTCTGTTGTCACTTTCTTTAACTGCCTGGTGTCACCTTGTTTTACTCTCTGTTGTCACCTTCTTCTGTCTGTCTCTTTACATCCCTGTCCTCTTTGTCTAAGTCCTAGTCAGTTGTCAGAGCCAGACACACACAGATCCATTCCATATTCCTTCCTTCAGTCTGAATATCTTATTAGCTGAAGTAAGTCTAACCCTAATGCCTTGTGTGTGTGTTGGTGTGTGTGTGTATATGTTCACTGTCAGCCTTATTAAATAGGTCTCTCTAAATGGGGCTACATTCACTGTCACCCTCATTAAATAACTCTCTCTAAATGGGGCTACGTTCACTGTCACCCTCATTAAATAACTCTCTCTAAATGGGGCTACGTTCACTGTCACCCTCATTAAATAACTCTCTCTAAATGGGGCTACGTTCACTGTCACCCTCATTAAATAACTCTCTCTAAATGGGGCTACGTTCACTGTCACCCTCATTAAATAACTCTCTCTAAATGGGGCTACGTTCACTGTCAGCCTCATTAAATAACTCTCTCTAAATGGGGTCTCATTAAATAACTCTCTAAATGTTCACTGTCAGCCTCATTAAATAACTCTCTCTAAATGGGGCTACGTTCACTGTCACCCTCATTAAATAACTCTCTCTAAATGGGGCTACGTTCACTGTCACCCTCATTAAATAACTCTCTCTAAATGGGGCTACGTTCACTGTCAGCCTCATTAAATAACTCTCTCTAAATGGGGCTACGTTCACTGTCAGCCTCATTAAATAACTCTCTCTAAATGGGGCTACGTTCACTGTCACCCTCATTAAATAACTCTCTCTAAATGGGGCTACGTTCACTGTCGCCTCATTAAATAACTCTCTCTAAATGGGGCTACGTTCACTGTCACCCTCATTAAATAACTCTCTCTAAATGGGGCTACGTTCACTGTCAGCCTCATTAAATAACTCTCTCTAAATGGGGCTACGTTCACTGTCACACACTGTTTCTGAGACATCTGTCACCGTCACAAACCGTTTGCAGTGCCTCTGTTTATTAGTCAGACTAATTTGTTCGAGGTGTAAATTGATAGCGAGCGTTTCAGATGTGTTGACGTTGTGTCGTGTTGTTAAGGTCTGTCAGTGTTGTTTACATGGATCAATAGAAATGTCTTAGTGTGACATAACTGAGTTATTATTCATATTTGTTGACAATGTGTTGTTGCTGTTGTTATTTATATCTATGTTACGCCCTGGCCATACTTGTCATGGTGGATGTCATACAGGCCACTAATTCAATCAATACATACAGAATCTTCTCTACTTATACAGTACTTTATGACACAAGGATACTTGTCACTTACAGTATTCTATCAAGACTGCTCTATTCTCTTCTATTTCTACACTACTTACTGTACCTGGATGTAATGGCCTTTCAACCCAATTGGCTGTTACGGTCTCTCTCTCTCTCTCTCTCTCTCTCTCTCTCTCTCTCTCTCTCTCTCTCTCTCTCTCTCTCTCTCTCTCTCTCTCTCTCTCTCTCTCTCTCTGTCTCTGTCTCTCTCTCTGTCTCTCCCTCTGTCTCTCTCTCTCTCTTCAAAGGGCTTTATTGGCAAGGGAAACATATGTTAACATTGCCAAGGCAAGCGAAATTGATAATAAACAAAAGTGAATTAAATATTACATTCACAGAAGTTCCAAAGGGAATAGAGACATTTCAAATGTCATCTGTCTCTATAAAGTTTTGTAACGATGTGCAAATAGTTAAAGTACAAAAGGGAAAATAAGTAAACAAATATGGTTTGGACCTTTCTATTCTCATAGCTTCTACAGATTGTAAATTAAAAATATATTTTTTTGCTAAAATAATTATTATATTATTGATGGATTGACTATGGCTTTTCAAATCACCCAGTATTGCTATCTGCAGCATTAGTTCTAGGCAAATGTGGCAATTCTTCAGCCATTCCTGGACCTGTGACCAAAAACGAGCGACATATGGACAATACCAAAATAAATTATCTTATGACGCTGCCTCCTCACAGCAAAATCTGCAGAGCTGGGAAGATTGTATCCCCCACATATATAACATTCTATTGGTTGCAAGAATTTTGCATAATAATTTAAATTGAAAAATTTGACATTTTGAATCTGGTGTTGTTTTGCGTATCAATTCATAAACCATGTGCCATGGAATGGGTACATCAAAAATCTCTTCCCAACTATTTAGCAATTTATATGGCACAGCTGTCAGTTGTTTGGTCCTTAAATTAAATTGGTATATGTTTTTATTAGTATATTTGAGTTTAACCACAATATTTGTTGTATTATTTGTTCTGTCTTTTCAGGTGGATTCAACTGAAATTTCAACCAACTGTCTCAGACTTGTTTAAAAATAACGATATTTTGGAGATGATTTCCTTTTCAAACAACCGAAAGTGAGCAGGTGTAATCTGAATTAAGGGAAAAAGGCCCTTCTTGAACATAGGATGAGACATTCCTACCAATTGACTAGAGAACCAGTTTGGATTTAAGTATAACTTTTGTATGACTGATTTTTATTTATTTTTAACTAGGCAAGTCAGTTAAGAACAAATTCTTATTTTCAATGACGACCTAGGAACAGTGGGTTAACTGCCTTGTTCATGGGCAGAGCAACACATTTTTACCTTGTCAGCTCAGGGATTAGATCTAGCAACCTTTCAGTTACTAGTCCAACGCTCTAACCACTAGGCTACCTGCTGCTAGGCTGATGCCTTTAGTGAGAGGTCTTATGCTTTAATATTTAATCATTTCTGCCCTCTGAATTCATATTTGTAATATAAATAGGCCCTTTTAATTTTGTTTGGCTTGCCATTCGAAAATAAAATTGAATATTTTTTGTTCATATAATTTAAAAAGCAGGTCACTAGGTGTAGGCAAAACCACAAGCAAATAGGTCAACTGTAATATGACTAAAGAGTTAATCAGGGTGATTTTTCCACAAATAGACAGGTATTTTCCTTTCCATGGTAGCAAGATCTTTTCTATTTTTGTTATCTTTCTATAAAATGTATTGGAGTGAGATGTAAGGGTTTTCCTGTGGTGAAGGAGAAGCGGACCAAAATGCAGCATGGTGGTTATTCATGTTCTTTAATAAAGGAACTAGACATGAAATAACTAACAAAACAATAAATGTGCGAGAACCTAAACAGTCCTATCTGGTGCAAACACAGAGACAGGAACAATCACCCACAAACACACAGTGAAACCCAGGCTACCTAAGTATGATTCTCAATCAGAGACAACTAATGACACCTGCCTCTGATTGAGAACCATACTAGGCCGAAACATAGAAATACCCAAAACCTAGAAAAACAAACATAGACTGCCCACCCAACTCACGCCCTGACCATACTAAAAACAAAGGAAATAAAGGTCAGAACGTGACATGAGATCATTTCTTTCTTTTGGGATTTGTATACCGAGTATGTCCATATTACCATAGTAATATACTACACATCATAATTTGGTTTTAATCCAGAGATGATAGCAAAAGTATGTAGCTCAACTATGAGGCTGTGGAGGGACTCTAATTGTGGTTTTAAAAGAAAACATGAATCATCAGCGTAAAATGACACCTTAGTTTTTAAGCCACGGATTTCTAATCCCTTAATATTATTGTTTGATCTCATTTTAACAGCAAACATTTCGATGCCAATAGTAAATAGATATGCCGATAGTGGACAACCTTGTTTTACTCCTCTAGATAGTTTAAAACTTTCTGAGATGTAAACATTATTTACTATTTTACACCTAGGGTTACTATACATAACTTTAACCCATTTTATAAGAGACTCCCCAAAATTGTAATAATAAATAGTAGTTGTCTTATATTATCTCCAATGTATCATCTATGTAAAAAACCTGTCAGATTAGGATGAATAATATCTTAATTCTATGCGCCAAGCATTTTGCTAGGATTTTTGCATCACAACACTGAAGTGTAAGAGGTCTCCAATTTTTTAAATGGACTGGATCTTTATATTTACCACTTGGGTCCAGTTTCAGTAATAATGAAATCAGACCTTCTTGTTGCGTATCTGATAATCTACCGTTTATACAGGAGTGGTTAAAACATGCTAATATTGGTCCTCTCAGTATAAAACTTTGGTAAATTTGGTATGCCATTCAGCCCTGGAGTTGTCCAAGACTTAAAGGCTTTAATTGTATCAAGAAGTTGCTCCTCTGTAATTTGGCTTCACATGAGTCTTTCTGTACAGATGTTCATTTTACATTATTAATAGGAAACAAGTCCATACAATGATCTTCGGTTAGTGGAGACGGAGGAGACTGAAACGAAAACATATTCTTAAAATACTTTACTTCCTCTTTCAAAATATCATTTGGTGAATCTTTGCGTGATTCCATCATTTATACTTTTTTTTGGTAGCATTTCTATATTGAAGATTGAAAAAGAATTTGGTGAATTTTTCCCAATATTCCATCCAGTTCTCTTTATTTTTGTAATATATTACACTGGATCTTTCTTGAATAAGGTCCCCCATTTCTTTTAGTTTTCCTTCTAACTTATTCCATGCCTCTATGGTACAGTTTTTATTGCTATCTAACTGTACTGTTAGTAGTTTCCTTTATTTTGTTAATATGGACTCTTTTGATCTACATTTCTTTTGTTTTATAGATGAGTACTGAATTGCATGGCCTCTAGAGGCACATGTAAAGAATATTTGTTGGTCTGTGTTGCACTTGACACATTTATGATTTGCTTATTCCAGTTACTAATAATCATGCACCCATTAAGAAAATTACTTTAAAAATGATTAAATCCCTGTGGATTGATGAGGAATTGGAAAATGGTATGGTTGAGTTGGATGAGGCTAAATGAATGGCAAATAAGTCTGGCTGCACAACCGATTGGCAGACGTACTGCAAATTGAGAAGTCATGTGACTAAACAAAGAACAATTAGATAAAGAATGATGGTGAAAAGTAAAACATTTTGGAGCTTAAATGACATTTTTTGCCAAAAAGGCAAACTCAGCTCTATCATTCATTGAATCAGATGGCTTATTAATCACAAAACCCACTGATATTGCCAATTACTTTCATTATTTTTTTCATTGGCAAGATTAGCAAACTTATGTATGACATGCCAGTAACAAACGCTGACACTACACATCCAAGTATAACTTATCAAATTATGAAAGACAAGCATTGTGATTTTGAATTCCGTAAAGTGATTGTGGAAGAGGTGAAAAATGATTGTTATCTATCAACGATGACAAGCCACCGGGGTCTGACAACTTGGATGGAGAATTACTGAGGATAATAGTGGATGATATTGCCACTGCTATTTGCCACATCTTCAATATAAGGCTACTAGAGAGCGTGTGCCCTCAGGCCTGGAGGGAAGGTAAAGTCATTCCGCTACCCAAGAATAGTAAAGCCCCCTTTACTGGCTCAAATAGCCGACCAATCAGCCTGTTACCAACCTTAGTAAACTTCTGGAAAAAATGGTGTTTGACCAGATACAATGCTATTTTACTGTGAACAAACTGACAACAGACTTTCAGCATGCTTATAGGGAAGGACATTCAACAAGCACAGCACTTACACAAATCACTGATGATTGGCTGAGAGAAATGGATAAAAAGATTGTGGTAGCTGTTTTGTTAGACTTGTGGCTTTTGACATTATCGATCATATTCTGCTGATGGAAAAACATATGTGTTATGGCTTTACACCACCTGCTGTATTGTGGGTAAAGAGTTACCTGTCTAACAGAACACAGAGGGTGTTCTTGGAAGCCTCTCCAACATCCAGGTAGAATCCTTTACTAATGACATGCCACTGGCCTGAGTAAAGCCAATGTGTCTATGTATGTGGATGACTCAACACTGTTGACGTCAGCTACTACAGAGAGTGAAATCACTGCAACACTTAATGAAGAGCTGCGGTTAGTTTCAGAATGGGTGGCAGAGAATAAGTTATTCCTAAATATTTTTTTTTTAAATCACTCACTAACCCTAGACCTCATATAAATCTTGTAGTCAGTGGTGTGGAAATTGAGCAAGTTGAGGGACTAAACTGCTTGGAGTAACCCTGGATTGTAAACTGTCATGGTCAAAACATGTTGATACAACAGTAGCTAAGATGGGGGGAAGTCTGTCCATAATAATGCGATGCTCTGCCTTCTTTACAACACTAACAAGCTGGAGGCATATCTCCCTCACTAACTTTAAGCACCAGCTGTCAGAGCAGTTTACCGATCATTGCACCTGTACATAGCCCATCTGTAAATAGCCCACCCAAATACCTCATCCCCATATTGTTCTTTTTTAAATCCTTTGCACCCCAGTATCTCACCTTGCACATTCATCTTCTGCACATCTATCACTCCAGTGTTTAATTGCTAAATTGTAATTATTTCGCCACTATGGCCTATTTATTGCCTTACCTCCCTAATCTTCTACATTTGCACACACTGTACATAGATTTTGTTATTGACTGTAAGTTTGTTTATGTGTAACTCTGTGTTGTTGTTTTTGTCGCACTGCAGTGCTTTATCTTGGCCAGGTCGAAGTTGTGAATGACAATTTGTTCTCAACTGGCCTACCTGGTTAAATAAAGGTTAAATAAATAGATTATTAAAAAAATCAACAAACATAGCTAAGATGGGGAGAAGTCTGTCCATAGTAAAGCGCTGCTCTACCTTATTAACAACACTATCAACAAGGCAGGTCCTACAGACTCTAGTTTTGTCGCACCTGGACTACTGTTCAGTAGTGTTGTCAGGTCCTACAGACTCTAGTTTTGTCGCACCTGGACTACTGTTCAGTAGTGTTGTCAGGTCCTACAGACTCTAGTTTTGTCGCACCTGGACTACTGTTCAGTAGTGTTGTCAGGTCCTACAGACTGTAGTTTTGTCGCACCTGGACTACTGTTCAGTAGTGTTGTCAGGTCCTACAGACTCTAGTTTTGTCGCACCTGGACTACTGTTCAGTAGTGTTGTCAGGTCCAAAGAGACTCTGGGAAAATTTTGTCTCAGAACTGGACTACTGTTCAGTAGTGATGTCAGGTCCCCACAGACTCTAGTTTTGTCCTCACCTGGACTACTGTTCAAAAGTGTTGAGTCCTGGAGACTCTAGTTTTGTCACATCTGGTACTGACTGTTCAGTAGTGTTGTCAAAATACACCTACAGACTCTAGTTTTGTCGCACCTGGACTACTGTTCAGTAGTGTTGTCAGGTCCTACAGACTGTAGTTTTGTCACACACTGGGACTGTGAAGAGACACACACAGGCACAGACACACATACTGGACTACTGTTCAGTAGTGTTGTCAGGTCCTACAGACTGTAGTTTTGTCGCACCTGGACTACTGTTCAGTAGTGTTGTCAGGTCCTACAGACTCTAGTTTTGTCGCACCTGGACTACTGTTCAGTAGTGTTGTCAGGTGCCACAAAGAGGGACCTGGGAAAATGACAATTGTCTCAGAACACAGAGAGCTAACAATAACATAAACTACTAGCACACAGCTCAGATACCCATACATACCCCACAAGACAAGTCACCAGAGGTCTCTTCACAATCCTCAATAACAGACTATGGGAGGCGCACAGTACTACATAGAGACATGAGTACATGGAACTCTATTCCACATCAGGTTACTGATGCAAACAGTAAAACAGATAAAAATACACCTTATGGAACAACTGGGACTGTGAAGAGACACACACAGGCACAGACACACATACACATGATAAGACACACACTCTACACACACGTACACAGGATGTTGTATTGTAGAGATGTGATAGTAGAGTAGTGGCCTGAGGGAAAACACTTAATGTGCTGTGAAAAGTGTTGTGAAATGTAATATTGTAAATTGTATATAACTTCCTTAATGTTGCTGGACCCCAGAAGAGTATCTTAGCTTAGCAGGAACTAATGGGGATCCATAATTAATACAAATAAAACAAATATCTAACACCTGATCTGGCTGTGTTTACCACAGCCATTAGGCTACCAGAATGGGTGTGTTTACCACAGCCATTAGGCTACCAGAATGGGTGTGTTTACCACAGCCATTAGGCTACCAGAATGGGTGTGTTTACCACAGCCATTAGGCTACCAGAATGGGTGTGTTTACCACAGCCATTAGGCTGCCAGAATGGGTGTGTTTACCACAGCCATTAGGCTACCAGAATGGGTGTGTTTACCACAGCCATTAGGCTACCAGAATGGGTGTGTTTACCACAGCCATTAGGCTACCAGAATGGGTGTGTTACCACAGCCATTAGGCTACCAGAATGGGTGTGTTTACCACAGCCATTAGGCTACCAGAATGGGTGTGTTTGTGCATGTGTTTTAGCTCTACCCATTAACACTGCATGGCCAGAACTAATGTGTGCCATTTGGCCTCATTCACTGAACATGTTGTGCGTGTGAATGTGTGTGTACAGTGTGAATGTGCATGTGTGTGTGCATGTGTGTGTGTGTGTGTGTGTTTGGTGGTGTAATTCCCTAAAAATGGGTAATTGTACCTAACTTGTGTTAAATTCGTAACTGTCAGCCAGCCAGACTGATGCAGAGATGTGGCACAGAGGACAGGAATGATGGATAGAGTGGACTGGACATGAGACAGAGAGAGTGGAGAGGGAAAAGAGGGGGAGATAAAGGGTGGATACAAGGAGAGAGAGACCAAGAGAGAGAGAAAGAGGATCAAGACAGATTGAGGGGTCTTGACAGAACAGAAGGAGCTGGAGAGAAGAGGACAGACAGATACATAATACAAATGGGGATGGCCAGTTAGACAAGGTGAAAACCGATAGAAGGAGAGATACGTGGGAGATAATGAACGACAGAAAGATTGACAGAGAGCAAGAACAACAACAATAAATTCCAGCCGACTTCTCTCCAACCATCTGCAATCCTTTCTTAAGGATAAATGGAGAGAGAGAGAGAGAGAGAGAGAGAGACTTTTGTCTTTCTTTACTTAAACAATCTCATTTCATTTAAACCCCCCTCCCCCTTAAAAATAAAAAAATAAAATAATATCCTGTACTGCAGACATTTACCATACTCACCTTTCTGTCTACCACATGATACAAACCAACATCACAAAACCCACTCCTACAACTGTATGTCCAAAACATCTTCCCCAGCTACACAGACAGCCCCCCAACACACCATATCTCCTCAAACATCTTCCCCAGCTACACAGACAGCCCCCCAACACACCAGATCTCCTCAAACACCTCTACACATTTTATCATTTTATAGAACTCAAACTCAACCCTGAGGCACACAGAGACCATCCCATTAAACAATAGTAAAGAGTCTGTTATCCCCTCACCTTTGACCCTGTTCCTCCTTGTTAGCCAAATAGCTAACTTTGCCTGAGCAAACAGAAAGTTAAACAAAACACATTTGGCTTTCTCCTTGCTCAAATACCTGTATCCCATTATAAACATCCTAACAGTAAAACCCACCCCCAACCTCTCACACAAACATTCCAACAGTAAACACCACCCCAACCTCTCACACAGACATTCCAACAGTAAACACCACCCCCAACCTCTCACACACATTCCAACAGTAAACACCACCCCCAACCTCTCACACAGACATTCCAACAGTAAACACCACCCCCAACCTCTCACACAGACATTCCAACAGTAAACACCACCCCCAACCTCTCACACAGACATTCCAACAGTAAACACCACCACAGACATTCCAACAGTACACCACCCCCAACCTCTCACACAGACATTCCAACAGTAAACACCACCACCCCCAACCTCTCACACAGACATTCCAACAGTAAACACCACCCCCAACCTCTCACACAAACATTCCAACAGTAAACACCACCCCCAACCTCTCACACAGACATTCCAACAGTAAACACACCCCCAACCTCTCACATTCCAACAGTAAACACCACCCCCAACCTCTCACACAGACATTCCAACAGTAAACACCACCCCCAACCTCTCACACAGACATTCCAACAGTAAACACCACCCCCAACCTCTCACACAGACATTCCAACAGTAAACACCACCCCCAACCTCTCAACAGACTTCCAACAGTAAACACCACCCCCAACCTCTCACACAGACATTCCAACAGTAAACACCACCCCCAACCTCTCACACAGACATCCCAACAGTGAACACCACCCCCAACATCTCACACAGACATTCCAACAGTAAACACCACCCCCAACCTCTCACACAGACATTCCAACAGTAAAAACCACCCCCAACCTCTCACACAAACATCCCAACAGTAAACACCACCCCAACCTCTCACACAGACATCCCAACAGTAAACTCCACCCCCAACCTCTCACACAGACATTCCAACAGTAAAACCACCCCCAACCTCTCACACAAACATCCCAACAGTAAACACCACCCCCAACCTCTCACACAGACATTCCAACAGTAAACACCACCCCAACCTCTCACACAGACATCCCAACAGTAAACTCCACCCCCAACCTCTCACACAGACATCCCAACAGAGACATTAAAGGCATTAACCTGGTGCACACAGAAAACACATGAATCACAGTTTCTTTCATTTTACAGAAAAGACACCCCTGCCTGAATCCCAGTTCAACCTGTGCCAACCAGCTGTTAGTGGCCAGGGCTCCATGAAGAACCCTCCACTGGAGGTCCCCTGACCTCTTTGGTACTGGGGGTTTGTAGAGCCCCCTCCACCTAAAACCCACCATATTCTCCGCCCCACATACCCCCTGCCACTGATGTGCCTCCTGTTAGGCTCCTAATGTTCCTAAACGTAACGCAGAGGTTGTAGAGGGCTTTACCTCCCACATCCTCAAACTCCCCCAGGCTCCTAATGTTCCTAACCTTAACGCAGAGGTTGTAGAGGGCTTTACCTCCCACATCCTCAAACTCCCCCAGGCTCCTAATGTTCCTAACCTTAACGTAGAGATTGTAGAGGGCTTTACCTCCCACATCCTCAAACTCTCCCAGGCTCCTAATGTTCCTAACCTTAACGCAGAGGTTGTAGAGGGCTTTACCTCCCACATTCTCAAACTCCCCCAGGCTCGGAGTGTTGAAATCTAACAAGTCCTCCAGACCCCCTTGCCAGTCTCCAGTCTCTGCCGTCGCCTGCAGTGGCGGAAACATTGGTGGCCCCTCTCCCTTTGGCCGCTCAAACACCCCCCCTTACCGGCTCAGCCAGTGCCTCCTGAACATCCTCCAGGAATCTCTCCAGCAGCCTAAGAGACGTTATTCCTGTTTATTCCTGTCTCCCAGCAGTCTCAGTTCACCCAGCCTTTGTAAACCCCCTACCATCAGTTGCCTCTGCAGGGTGGCCGACTGAACCGATCTCAAAGGGATGGCTGGGTTGTGGAAGATAGGCTCCTCCCACACCCACAGCCCAGGCTCCACACCCCCTTCTCGTATGGCCCTTAGCAGCTGCCAGGCCCTCAGCATTGCAGAGTACAAATCTGAGAGACCTGCTGTACTCAGCCTCTCCAGCTTCATGAGGAACAGCTGCCGGTCCAACCCTAATCCGCCATCTCTCCTCAGCAGCGCGCATGCTGGCTCCCTCCAGCCAACATCAGCATGGTACAGCAGTCTCTGCACCGCCTTTAGCCTGAAAGCAGCCATCCTGCTCTCCAGTTCCACCAGGCCCTGTCCTCCTTCGTGAACGGTCATGTACAACACTGCTGCCTTCAGCCAGTGATCGCCCGACCAGAAGATGTCCACCAGCTTGCGTTGCAGGTCTGCGAGCAGACCGGCGGGGGGATTGAGGACAGACAGTTTATGCCACAGGGAAGATGCTACCAGGTTGTTAATTATCAGCACCCTCCCTCTATATGACACTTGGGACAGGAGCCACCTCCACCTGGACAGTCTTGACACCACTGCCTGTGACAGCCCCTCCCAGTCTTCCGTACCCACTTCTCCGATCCCAGGTACACCCCCAACACTTTAAGCCCTTCACAACTCAACTGCAAACCCCCTGGAAGCAGAGGAGGAGCCCTATCCCCCCATGCCCCACATAACAGAGCTTTGCTCTTGCCCCAGTTTACCTTGGCTGATGAAGCTCCCTCGTACACCTTCAGACTGGTCTGTAGTGCCTGCATATCCTGATCATCCCTGACCATCACAGAAACATCATCTGCATATGCTGACACTGCTATGCCTGTCACCACATCCATTCCTGTCCAGCACACTCCCTGCAGTCCTAAAAAAGGCTCAATGGCTAGTGTGTATAACTGCCCAGATAGAGGGCATCCTTGTCTAATGCCCCGTCTCACCCAGACTGGCCTACTGAGCCCCCCTCCCACCTTGACCATACATGACGCCCCAGCATACAACAGCTTCACACATGTCAAAAAACTTTTCCCAAACCCAAACACAGACATCCCATTAAACAGATACTCATGGTCCACTCTATCAAAAGCCTTCTCTTGGTCTAAAGCGACCAGTCCAAAGTTCACATTAGAACCTCTCGACAAGTCCAACATGTCCCTGACTAAGAACAAGTTGTCCGTGATTGAGTGTCCTGGTATACAATATGTTTGGTCCTTATGTACAATCGAGTCCAACTGGGACTTCAGTCTGTTAGAAAGGACTTTGGCAAATATCTTGTAGTCCACACAGAGTAATGCCACAGGCCTTCGGTTCTTAAGTTCACACAAGTCCTCTTTTTTGGGCAGGAGAGTCAGAGCCGCCGACGGCAGCTCATCGTCAACTCTCCTACCCCAACGCATTCACGCAACACGCAAAAGAAGTCCTGTCCAATTATTCCCCAGAATCTTTTATAAAACTCCACTGGGAGTCCATCGACCCCCGGTGCACGACCAGGGGACATCTGGGTTCATCCCTCTGTGCCAGAGAGAGCTTAGGGAGTCCTGCGAACAAGACTTGAGCATACATAGGATCACACACTTCTGCCCTATACAATTCAGTATAAAACTCCACAGTCCACTCCTGCATCTCCCCCACCACAGAGGTCACCCGCCCATCAGACAGCCGCATCTCCCCCACCACAGAGGTCACCCGCCCATCAGACAGCCGCATCTCCCCCACCACAGAGGTCACCCGCCCATCAGACAGCCGTAGACAATGCATACCCTTGGCTTCACTGCTCTGTCTTTCCAAACCAAAGAAGGAGGAGCTGGGAGCATCCATCTCCTTGAGCATGGAGAACCTAGCTCTTACAAGTGCTCCCTTTGATTTAACCTGGAAAAAACTGCCCAGGTCCCTACGTAATTCGGCTAAATTAGCCTGGAGGCTGACATTGCCTTGCCCCACCATCTCTACCTCCATCTCACTAATAGAACACTCTAGTTCCCCCAATACTCTCCTAGACTCTGAGGATGAGAGAGCTGTGTACTGTTGACAGAAAAGCCGAATTTGGACTTTCCCCACATCCCACCATTGACTCAGAGACTCATACTCCTCTCTTCGCTGCCCCCGCCTTTCCCAAAAGGTCTGGAAACCTGAGCAAAAAGTGGCATCTTGTAAGAGCTTTACATTGAACTTCCAATAAGATGCCTGCCGGGGCCCTGGTGAAATAGACAGCCGAGCCATAGTTATGTGATGATCCGAAAACCCCACCGGGAGAATGGTAGTTCCCAACAGCCTATTGCTCCGATTCCTAGACATGTAAAACCGATCAAGTCGGGCTGCACTCACCCTAACCCCAAAAACCTTCACCCATGTATACTGTCTTGTGTTGGGATGTTTAGTTCTCCAAACCTCCACTAGGTCGAACGGATTAATGATGTCCCTTAACACTGCCACTGACACTGAATGAGGCTCTTCCCCATTTCTGTCTTTTGTAAAAATCCAGTGTACATTTCCAGTCCCCTCCGACCACCAGCGTCTCCTCCGGCGCCACCAGTGAGAGTTCCTGTCTAAGACTCCCAAATAGAACCCCTCTTTCTCTCCCTGTGTTAGGCACATACACATTTATAAAGACAAAACCCACGTTGTTAAGTTCTGCTTGAACAACAAGCAGCCTACCTTTACACACCTCCTTTGAGGAGGTTTTCCAGACAGACCCAGTGCTAAAGGACTGTCTCTCCTGCACTAAGATCTGTCCCATGGATCAACACACAGACAGCCCCGGTGCTAAAGGACTGTCTCTCCTGCACTAAGATCTGTCCCATGGATCAACACACAGACAGCCCTGGTGCTAAAGGACTGTCTCTCCTGCACTAAGATCTGTCCCATGGATCAACACACAGACAGACCCAGTGCTAAAAGACTGTCTCTCCTGCACTAAGATCTGTCCCATGGATCAACACACAGACAGCCCCGGTGCTAAAGGACTGTCTCTCCTGCACTAAGATCTGTCCCATGGCTCAGCACACTTGCCCCTTTCCACCAGATCCCCCAATCGACTTCATTCACCACATCACTATGCGTCTCCTGCAGAAACAACACCTGTACTTTTTTTGTTTTACATATTCACCCAACACACTCCTCTTCCCCCCCATCTCTGGCACCATTTATATTGAGCGATCCTACCCGAAGAGTCTCCATAAGAAGTGGGAGAAAAGCCAGCAGAGAAAGAGACCAATAGCAAAGCTCAAAAAGTCCCAGTGTCAGAAAGAAAATATACATCTAAACAGTGTCTGAAGGTAAAACTTTACGCACTGTTGTGACCACCCTACACCAGCCTCAATAGCCTGACTAGGTCCAGAATCATCTACACCAGCCTCCATAGCCTGACTAGGTCCAGAATCATCTACACCACCCTCCATAGCCTGACTAGGTCCAGAATCATCTACACCAGCCTCCATAGCCTGACTAGGTCCAGAATCATCTACACCACCCTCCATAGCCTGACTAGGCCCAGAATCATCTACACCACCCTCCATAGCCTGACTAGGCCCAGAATCATCTACACCACCCTCCATAGCCTGACTAGGCCCAGAATCATCTACACCACCCTCCATAGCCTGACTAGGCCCAGAATCATCTACACCACCCTCCATAGCCTGACTAGGCCCAGAATCATCTACACCACCCTCCATAGTCTGACTAGGTCCAGAATCATCTACACCACCCTCCATAGCCTGACTAGACCCAGAATCATCTACACCACCCTCCATAGCCTGACTAGGTCCAGAATCATCTACACCACCCTCCATAGCCTGACTAGGTCCAGAATCATCTACACCACCCTCCATAGCCTGACTAGGCTCAGCCTCATCTACACCACCCTCCATAGCCTGACTAGGCCCAGAATCATCTACACCACCTTCCATAGCCTGACTAGGCTCAGCCTCATCTACACCACCCTCCATAGCCTGACTAGGCCCAGAATCATCTACACCACCCTCCATAGCCTGACTAGGTCCAGAATCATCTACACCACCCTCCATAGCCTGACTAGGCCCAGCCTCAGCTATCCCACCATCTCTAGCCTGACTAGGCTCAGCCTCATCTACACCACCATCTCTAGCCTGACTAGGCCCAGCCTCATCTACACCACCATCTCTAGCCTGACTAGGCCCAGCCTCATCTACACCACCATCTCTAGCCTGACTAGGCTCAGCCTCATCTACACCACCATCTCTAGCCTGACTAGGCTCAGCCTCATCTACACCACCATCTCTAGCCTGACTAGGCCCAGCCTCATCTACACCACCTTCCCTGGCATGACTAGGCCCAGCTTCTGCTGTCTGCATCTCATTACCCCCTGCACTTTGACCTTGATTTCCCCCACTGGTGCTTGTACCCTCACCTTGTCTACGGGCTTTATGTGGGCACGCAAAGCTCTTATGCCCCAAATCCCCACACTCAAAACATCGTAGACTATCTGTGCTGGCAAAACCTGCATAGAGCCCCTCCCCGTGCCTCACTTTAAAATGCACATTTAGTTGTTGCTCATTGTTGTTCAGAAACATAAACACTTGGCCTCCGGAATGAAACAACGTGCTTAACAGCATCTGCCTGAAAACCTGCTAACACAAAACCAGCTAGTAAACTTACCAAAACGACTCAGCTCTTTCCTGAGGACACAAAACCCGCTAGTAAACTTACCAAAACGACTCAGCTCTTTCCTGAGGACACGAAACCCGCTAGTAAACTTACCAAAACGACTCAGCTCTTTCCTGAGGACACGAAACCCGCTAGTAAACTTACCAAAACGACTCAGCTCTTTCCTGAGGACACGAAACCCGCTAGTAAACTTACCAAAACGACTCAGCTCTTTCCTGAGGACACGAAACCCGCTAGTAAACTTACCAAAACGACTCAGCTCTTTCCTGAGGACACGAAACCCGCTAGTAAACTTACCAAAACGACTCAGCTCTTTCCTGAGGACACGAAACCCGCTAGTAAACTTACCAAAATGACTCAGCTCTTTCCTGAGGACATGAAACCTGCTAGCAAACTTACCAAAACAACTCAGCTCTTTCCTGATTGGGTCATCCGTAAAAAACGGAGGCAAATTTGCAACTACCACTCTTGTCGAAGGGGTAGAGAGAGGTGAAATTGACACCAACACATCCCTTACAAATATTCCGCTAGCAATTAGCCTACCAACCAAATTATCCCTTTTCATGAACACAACCACAGCTTTGTTCATTCTAGAAGCAGAATGTATAAATTCAGCTCCGACCTGTTCACCGACCGCGAGCAGAACCTCCTCCACCTTAACTCCATTCTCAGGAACACACCTGAATCCATGCCGTACCGACAGCGTTTCCTCCGCACTAGGGAAGCCATCGTGCACACAACACCTTCCAAACCCCAGGAAAGTTACTCTGTCCTCTTCCACCCTAACTTTGAAAAAACTGTGGATACCGCTAAAACAAATATTGCATTAACCCTCCACCATAGAAAATAATATGTAAAGAAAAGAATCAAGAAAGTTAGTTAGGATAGAGCCCTCCAACCCAAACACTCAAACTCCAAAAAACTCCCAGCATGCACTGCGAGAGAGAGAGAGAGAGAGAGATATTCAACAGCCTTCCCTGGAGTTCAACTGGTCTCCTGTGGACCCTTTCCAAAGAATAGACCATTAGAAGTCTCTCCACATGCATATATATATAGAGAGAGAGAGAGAGGGGAGAGGGGGGAGACAGAGGGAGGGCGAGAGAGGGAGAAAGAGTGAACAGAGGGATGAGAGAGAGTGAGAGGGGATGAGAGGGGGATGAGAGGGGTATGAGGGAGAGGGAGAGACAGAACGACAGAGAGAGAGAGAGCGGGATGAGAGGGGGTGAGAGAGGTGTAAGGCTCAATAGGAGGAGAGGAATAGAGAGGGAGAGACAGAAAGACAGAGAGAGAGAGAGCGGGATGAGAGGGGGTGAGAGAGGTGTAGGCTCAATAGGAGGAGAGGAATAGAGAGGGAGAGACAGAAAGACAGAGAGAGAGAGAGCGGGATGAGAGGGGACAGAGAGAGAGAGTGAGAGGGGGTGAGAGAGGTGTAAGGCTCAATAGGAGGAGAGGAATAGAGAGGGAGAGACAGAAAGACAGAGAGAGAGAGAGCGGGATGAGAGGGGGTGAGAGAGGTGTAAGGCTCAATAGGAGGAGAGGAATAGAGAGGGAGAGATAAATCATGTTTTAGCTGCATTAATGTTCTTAAGCTGTGCCGGGAGCTATCGAGCTCTCCCTGGGCTTCTGTGTGTGTGTGTGTGTGTGTGTGTGTGTGTGTGTGTGTGTGTGTGTGTGTGTGTGTGTGTGTGTGTGTGTGTGTGTGTGTGTGTGTGTGTGTGTGTGTGTGTGTGTCAGTCTGTTTGTATGTGTGTGTGTCTGTTTTGTCTGTCTCAGTCTAGGCTCTTGTGTGTGTGTGTGTGTGTGTGTGGTTGTCTTTCTCAGTCTGTGTGTCTGTTTTGTCTGTCTCAGTCTAGGCTCGTGTGTGTGTGTGTGTGGTTGTCTTTCTCAGTCTGTGTGCATGTGTGTGTGTGGTTTTCTGTCTCAGTCTGTGTGCATGTGTGTGTGTGTGGTTGTCTGTCTCAGTCTGTGTGTGTGTGGTTGTCTGTCTCAGTCTGTGTGCATGTGTGTGGTTGTCTGTCTCAGTCTGTGTGCATGTGTGTGTGTGGTTGTCTGTCTCAGTCTGTGTGCATGTGTGTGTGTGGTTGTCTGTCTCAGTCTGTGTGCATGTGTGTGTGTGTGTGTGGTTGTCTGTCTCAGTCTGTGTGCATGTGTGTGTGTGTGTGGTTGTCTGTCTCAGTCTGTGTGCATGTGTGTGTATGGTTGTCTGTCTCAGTCTGTGTGCATGTGTGTGTGTGTGTGGTTGTCTGTCTCAGTCTGTGTGCATGTGTGTGTGTGTGTGGTTGTCTGTCTCAGTCTGTGTGGATGTGTGTGTGTAAACTCATTAGTCTATACAAGGATCCGGGTTATAAAGGGATTAAGCAGACATGAAGACGTGTACATAGGATCCGGGT
>NC_056430.1:75470020-75472520 GCF_018296145.1 Oncorhynchus tshawytscha
CAATGCCCCTGTGCACAAAGCGAGGTCCATACAGAAATGGTTTGTTGAGATCGGTATGAAAGAACTTGACTTATCACAGATGTGATGTGGGTTATCACAGTCCATATAATGTGGGTTATCACGGTCCATGTAATGTGGGTTATCACAGTCCATGTAATTGGGTTATCACAGTCCACATAATGTGGGTTATCACAGTCCATATAATGTGGGTTATCACAGCCCATATAATGTGGGTTATCACAGTCCACATAATGTGGGTTATCACAGTCCATATAATGTGGGTTATCACAGTCCATGTAATGTGGGTTATCACAGTCCATGTAATGTGGGTTATCACAGTCCATGTAATGTGGGTTATCACAGTCCATGTAATGTGGGTTATCACAGTCCATGTAATTGGGTTATCACAGTCCATATAATGTGGGTTATCACAGTCCATGTAATGTGGGTTATCACAGTCCATGTGATGTGGGTTATCACAGTCCCTGTAATGTGGGTTATAACAGTCCATGTAATATAGGTTATCACAGTCCATATAATGTGGGTTATCACAGTCCATGTGATGTGGGTTATCACAGCCCATATAATGTGGGTTATCACAGTCCATATAATGTGGGTTATCACAGTCCATGTGATGTGGGTTATCACAGTCCATATAATGTGGGTTATCACAGTTCTGATAGATGATAACGTCCACTGTATTATTATCACAGTCCATTACATGGTCAACTTATCACACCTCATTAGGGGACATAAATCAACTCCTAGACACGCCATTATACATGAAATCATCACACGCTCACTATAAATGAAATTATCTCCTAGACAGTCCATATAACATGAAATCATCAGACAGTCCACTGGGGGAAATGAAATCAACTCCTAGACACCTCACTAGGGGAAATGAAATATCCTAGACACGCTCACTAGGGGAAATGAAATCAACTCCTAGACAGTCCACTAGGGAAATGAAATTATCAGACAGCTCACTATACATGAAATCAATCACACGTCTCACTAGGGGACATGAAATCAACTCCTAGACACGTCATGGGACATGAAATCAACTCCTAGACACGCTCATTAGGGAAATGAAATCAACTCCTAGACACGCTCACTAGGGGAAATGAAATCAACTCCTAGACACGCTCACTAGGGGACATGAAATCAACTCCTAGACACGCTCACTGTGGGGAAATGAAATCAACTCCTAGACACGCTCACTGGGGGAAATGAAATCAACTCCTAGACACGCTCACTAGGGGAAATGAAATCAACTCCTGACACGCTCACTAGGGGAAATGAAATCAACTCCTAGACACGCTCACTAGGGGAATGAAATCAACTCCTAGACACGCTCACTAGGGGACATGAAATCAACTCCTAGACACGCTCACTAGGGGACATGAAATCAACTCCTAGACACGCTCACTAGGGGACATGAAATCAACTCCTAGACACGCTCATTAGGGGACATGAAATCAACTCCTAGACACGCTCACTAGGGGAAATGAAATCAACTCCTAGACACGCTCACTAGGGGATATGAAATCAACTCCTAGACACGCTCACTGGGGGAAATGAAATCAACTCCTAGACACGCTCACTAGGAGACATGAAATCAACTCCTAGACACGCTCACTAGGGGACATGAAATCAACTCCTAGACACGCTCACTAGGGGAAATGAAATCAAATGGTTCAATGTGGTATGTTGTTTGGTTATTGTACGGTCATTAGTTTATATAACAGCTGTAGAACAGGGGTTATGTAGAGGTCTCCTGTCATTATGAAGACCCCCTAGCACTTCAAAGAGATGGCTGTACTGTAATGGTACACACACACACCACCTGTAACACCACCTGACAGTGCACCTATAGTCACATACAGTGCCTTGCGAACGTATTCGGCCCCCTTGAACTTTGCGACCTTTTGCCACATTTCAGGCTTCAAACATAAAGATATAAAACTGTATTTTTTTGTGAAGAATCAACAACAAGTGGGACACAATCATGAAGTGGAACGACATTTATTGGATATTTCAAACTTTTTTAACAAATCAAGAACTGAAAAATTGGGCGTGCAAAATTATTCAGCCCCCTTAAGTTAATACTTTGTAGCGCCACCTTTTGCTGCGATTACAGCTGTAAGTCGCTTGGGGTATGTCTCTATCAGTTTTGCACATCGAGAGACTGACATTTTTTCCCATTCCTCCTTGCAAAACAGCTCGAGCTCAGTGAGGTTGGATGGAGAGCATTTGTGAACAGCAGTTTTCAGTTCTTTCCACAGATTCTCGATTGGATTCAGGTCTGGACTTTGACTTGGCCATTCTAACACCTGGATATGTTTATTTTTGAACCATTCCATTGTAGATTTTGCTTTATGTTTTGGATCATTGTCTTGTTGGAAGACAAATCTCCATCCCAGTCTCAGGTCTTTTGCAGACTCCATCAGGTTTTCTTCCAGAATGGTCCTGTATTTGGCTCCATCCATCTTCCCAT
>NC_056430.1:75477520-75487520 GCF_018296145.1 Oncorhynchus tshawytscha
TTGTTGTTATTGCTGTTGTTGTTATTGCTGTTGTTGTTGTTGTTATTATTGCTGTTGTTGTTGTTGTTATTGCTGTTGTTGTTGTTGCTATTTTTTATTGCTGTTGTTGTTGTTGTTATTATTGCTGTTGTTTGTTGTTGTTATTGCTGTTGTTGTTGTTGTTATTGTTGTTGTTGTTGCTGTTGTTGTTATTGCTGTTGTTGTTATTTTTATTGCTGTTGTTGTTATTTTTATTGCTGTTGTTGTTATTGCTGTTGCTGTTATTGTTATTGCTGTTTTGTTGTTGTTATTATTGCTGTTTTGGCTATTGTGGGCTCTTTTTCCACTGGTTCTACAATATGCTGCCTCAATATCTCTATAGGTGGTAACTCTCTGTGGCTATTGGGAACACTGTAGATACAAACACTGACGGCCTTCACTGTTTTCATTAGCCTGGTCCCAGATCTGTTAGTACTATCATTTCACCATTTCACCTGTTTGGCATGGCAAGTAGTGGCAAGGCGTGGTATGATGACACAAACAGACTGGTATCCGGGCTAGGTTTTCATGGAGTGAAAAATATTTCAGACAAGACAAAATGGTGGATTTTGATAGCTTGGTTATGATGGATTATTAATGATTTTGGCTTCACCTTGAGTGTTGCTGTTTGTAGTGTTGTCTAGAGGACAGATAGAGGGATGTGCAAAGTGAGACAGAGAGATGGATATGAACATGGCTGGTTCGGCTATCACAGTCTTCATTCAGAATACACAATTACAGTAGACCATTGTGATTCTTATTGATTATATGAATTAAGTGGACTTAATTGTTCACACAAAATACATCACACCAGACACAATAAGATAGACTGTTTGAATGATTGTGAGAGATGGATTATGAGTGATTGGGATTGATTGTGAGAGATTGATTATGAAATATTGGGATTGATTGGGAGTTATTGATGATGAATGATTGTGATTGATTGGGAGTGATTGATGATGAATGATTGTGATTGATTGTGAGTGATTGATGATGAATGATTGTGAGTGATTGGGAGTGATTGATGATGAATGATTGCGATTGATTGTGAGTGATTGATGATGAATGATTGCGATTGATTGTGAGTGATTGATGATGAATGATTGTGAGTGATTGTGAGTGATTGATGATGAATGATTGTGATTGATTGGGAGTGATTGATGATGAATGATTGTGATTGATTGTGAGTGATTGATGATGAATGATTGTGATTGATTGGGAGTGATTGATGATGAATGATTGCGAGTGATTGGGAGTGATTGATGATGAATGATTGCGATTGATTGTGAGTGATTGATGATGAATGATTGTGAGTGATTGTGAGTGATTGATGATGAATGATTGCGATTGATTGGGAGTGATTGATGATGCACGATTGTGATTGATTGTGAGTGATTGATGATGAATGATTGCGATTGATTGCCTTTTTCTTCTGACTTGTTGAGCTGGCTTCACACGCAAATGAAGCCGTGTCCTGGACATTCTAGGATCTCAGGTGAAATGTCTAGTCCACGACTAGAGCTAATCTGTCTAGAAAAACTGACGTGTTTGGCTTCTATATTTGCTGCATGTTTTGTCTGCCGTACTGTAGATAGATAGAGGGAGGATAAAGGGAAGACAGAGGGCTGGTGATAGATGATAGATACATAGGATACAGAGAGTGGGAAACAGTGAGACGAACACGGCCAGAGAGGCTAAGGCCTAAAGTTATTTCTGGTGTATCTCTCCTCCAGTACAGAGCAGTAACACATTCGGTCGTTCTAACTGAAAATCTCTGTAAGGTATTGTGTCCTTGTCTGAGGAGAGAGAGAGAGTGGGAGAGAGAGAGGGAGAGAAGAACAGAGCGAGGGTACTACAGAAGAATGATAGCACATCCAATGTCCCCTCTCCTCCACCTCTCGGGCAATCCCCACAACTCACCGAAACGAGTTTACAAGTTTTCCTGAGAAGTCAGAAAGGCATCCACTACCCCAGAACACTATTAGAAGTCTAGCCGGTACAATATAATGTATAACTCTAAAATAGTGTGTGTGTGTGTGTGTGTTTGGGTGAGAGAGAGAAAGAGGGAGGGAAAAGAAAATCTGGTAGAATATAATGTATCACAATAAAGGAAAGAGGAGAAATGTAATATTTGAACTGTACTGTCAGGGGAGGTTTTTCTACCAGCTTCCTGTATTAATCTGACTGTGTAAAAGACATTGGGTATTGTGGCAAGCCATATCAGGCCAAGGCAGAGGAAAAATGCCATATGCTCCATAGAATAGTGTATGATGTAATGCCCTGGGTATTACATCAGTCGCCTGCCAGACATGCCTCCATCCCTCTCCTTGCCCCAACCTGGGCTCGAACCAGGGACCGTCTGAACACATTAACAACTGCCTCCCACAAAGCATCGTAACCTATCGCTCCACCAAAAGTGCAAGGGAAACAACTACTTCAAGGTCTCAGAGTGAGTGATGTCACCGATTGAAACGCTACTAACGCGCACCGCTAACTAGCTAGCCATTACACACCGGTTACATAGGCACAGATCTGGGATCAGTTTACCCTCCCCAATTCTAACCTCTCATGCAATGATAAAACCCCAAAACTGACCTTGAATCAGTGTCTAGGGCCAACTTAATCCAACTTGTGTTACAACCATGCAGGTCCTTAAAAAAGAGAATGTGTTCTCACACCGCGCACACACACACACACACACACACACACACACACACACACACACACACACACACACACACACACACACACACACACACACACACACACACACACACACACATCGAATACTAACCAACAAACCAATTGGATGGGGGGTGGTATATAGAGAACCAGAGCGCCAACCCCATTAAGCAGAGATCAGCCAGTCCAATGATTAAAGAGCTTGAGGGAATCTGACCAATCAGCAAACAACAAGCAGGCCATGCAAATGAGTATGCAAATGCATAGCGGAACGGAATGCCGTGAGACAATAGGTTGGAAACACATTGTATGCAAATTACATTTTAACTTGATGGATGCCCAGTTTCTGCACTACGTGTTGAGGTCACAGGGTAGGGGATATAGTGTGCGTGTGTTAGATCTGTTGCCTGTTCAGTTTCTGGTGTATAGGATTATACTAAACTGGGAGAAAGAGAGAGCGAGAGAGAGAGACAGAGAAAGATAAAGAGGGAGGGAGGGATGGAGGATGTAGGGAGAGAGTGAGTAAGTGAGCAGAGAGAGGGATGAAGAGGGAGGGAGGGAGGATGTAGGGAGAGAGTGAGTAAGTGAGCAGAGAGAGGGATGAAGAGGGAGGATGTAGGGAGAGAGTGAGTGAGTGAGCAGAGAGAGGGATGAAGAGGGAGGGAGAATGTAGGGAGAGAGTGAGTGAGTGAGCAGAGAGAGAGATGAAGAGGGAGGGAGGGAGGATGTAGGGAGAGAGTGAGTAAGGAGCAGAGAGAGGAATGAAGAGGGAGGGAGGGAGGGGAGGATGTAGGGAGAGAGTGAGTGAGTGAGCAGAGAGACGGATGAAGAGGGAGGGAGGATGTAGGGAGAGAGTGAGTGAGTGAGCAGAGAGAGAGATGAAGAGGGAGGGAGGGAGGATGTAGGGAGAGAGTGAGTAAGTGAGCAGAGAGACGGATGAAGAGGGAGGGAGGATGTAGGGAGAGAGTGAGTGAGTGAGCAGAGAGAGAGATGAAGAGGGAGGGAGGGAGGATGTAGGGAGAGAGTGAGTAAGTGAGCAGAGAGAGGGATGAAGAGGGAGGATGTAGGGAGAGAGTGAGTGAGTGAGCAGAGAGAGGGATGAAGAGGGAGGGAGAATGTAGGGAGAGAGTGAGTGAGTGAGCAGAGAGAGAGATGAAGAGGGAGGGAGGGAGGATGTAGGGAGAGAGTGAGTAAGTGAGCAGAGAGAGGAATGAAGAGGGAGGGAGGGAGGGAGGATGTAGGGAGAGAGTGAGTGAGTGAGCAGAGAGACGGATGAAGAGGGAGGGAGGATGTAGGGAGAGAGTGAGTGAGTGAGCAGAGAGAGAGATGAAGAGGGAGGGAGGGAGGATGTAGGGAGAGAGTGAGTAAGTGAGCAGAGAGACGGATGAAGAGGGAGGGAGGATGTAGGGAGAGAGTGAGTGAGTGAGCAGAGAGAGAGATGAAGAGGGAGGGAGGGAGGATGTAGGGAGAGAGTGAGTAAGTGAGCAGAGAGAGGAATGAAGAGGGAGGGAGGATGTAGGGAGAGAGTGAGTGAGTGAGCAGAGAGAGATGAAGAGGGAGGGAGGGAGAATGTAGGGAGAGAGTGAGTGAGTGAGTGAGCAGAGAGAGAGATGAAGAGGGAGGGAGGGAGGGAGGATGTAGGGAGAGAGTGAGTGAGTGAGCAGAGAGAGAGATGAAGAGGGAGGGAGGGTAGATGTAGGGAGAGAGTGAGGTATATTCATTGTTTATTTGTATGTGAGAGACGCCCATAGAGGCCTTTAACTCTTGGCTCTCAGGCCTGGCTATGATACCAGTCTCTCATTGTAACAGATCAATTAAACCCTCTGCTAAGAGCTCCCCTAACATCCAGTAAGCCCCACAGATCCCCACAGTCACCTGCCAACAAATACCCAGGGGGACTCCATCCTGGGCCTGGCTTTCAACTTACATCCCCTGGGTCTCGATCAGGGTTTCCGTCAGGAAAATGTAGCTCCGGACAACGTGACCAAAAACATTTCAATTTAATGGCCATTTGAAAAATGTACCTGTACCTCTGTGCATTGGGTGCATAACCCATTAGGGCGTCCTCACACGGTGCTCAGAATGACACAAACCACATTTAGGATGATGGTAAATCATCTTCAGAGAACATTCAAGTCATATAATGAAACAGCCAATAAAACCACATTTACAAACATTTGCCAAAATGCAATTTACGGGTATAAAACATTCTAAATTGAGCACCTGGGAAAACACCATTCTGAACATCATTCTGAACAATGTACTTGATAGCTGTTCCAGATGTGACAGAGATAAAAATCTATTTTACAAACTTTGAAAGAGGAGGGATCTAGAGATGCAACAACTAGGATGGGTTACTAATATGACTAGGATGGGTTACTAATATGACTAGGATGGGTTACTAATATGACTAGGATGGGTTACTAATATGACTAGGATGGGTTACTAATATGACTAGGATGGGTTACTAATATGACTAGGATGGGTTACTAATATGACTAGGATGGGTTACTAATATGACTAGGAGGGGTTACTAATATGACTGGTAGGACTGGGCCTTTGGCTTCTGGTGTCACGTTCGTCGTAAGGAGGAGACCAAGGCGCAGCGTGATACAAATACATACTCTTTAATAAACAAAGACACACTAAACAACCGTGACGCAATACTAAACCGAGTGCTGACACAGGCAACTACACATAGACAATAACCCACAAACTATCCAAGGCATATGGCTACCTAAATATGGTCGCCAATCAGAGACAACGATAAACATCTGCCTCTGATTGAGAACCAATCTAGGCAACCATAGACATAAAAACACCTAGACTGGAAAACCCCCATGAACATACAAAAACCCTAGACAGGAAAAAACACATATATCACCCTCGTCACACCCTGACCTAACCAAAATAATAAAGAAAACCAAGATAACTAAGGTCAGGGCGTGACATCTGGACATCGAAAGAAAGTCGATATGAAAACCAACAGGAGAGAAATGACATAGTCCAAATAGGGAAGTAAATGGAACTACATTTACCAAAATTATTACTCCTTACAGAAAAAATAGAATCCTTCCAAATACTCATCAGAAACCAAGACTTAGCCACAGAGGAATCGAGGATCATTAGGTTCTTCACAAAATGTTCTGTGAGTTGTTTCAAATCACAAGCTAGTAGTCCTATGCCTATTTGGGAAGCCCTCCGTTTTGTCAGCACACGAGGGAATAGGCCTAACTGATTATTGAGTTGTGGCTGTCAGTGAAAAGCAGCTCAAACATGTCTGAAGATAATGTGTCTTGAGTATAATTTAAAATGTTTAGACGGGGAGTGGTGTGTGGTGAGGATATGGGAGAGTCAGTCTCCAGAATGAAGAAGGGGAGGGGTGTGTGGTGAGGATATGGGAGAGTCAGTCTCCAGAATGGAGAAGGGGAGGGGTGTGTGTGAGGATATGGGAGAGTCAGTCTCCAGAATGAAGAAGGGGAGGGGTGTGTGGTGAGGATATGGGAGAGTCAGTCTCCAGAATGGAGAAGGGGAGGGGTGTGTGGTGAGGATATGGGAGAGTCAGTCTCCAGAATGAAGAAGGGGAGGGGTGTGTGGTGAGGATATGGGAGAGTCAGTCTCCAGAATGAAGAAGGGGAGGGGTGTGTGGTGAGGATATGGGAGAGTCAGTCTCCAGAATGAAGAAGGGGAGGGGTGTGTGGTGAGGATATGGGAGAGTCAGTCTCCAGAATGAAGAAGGGGAGGGGTGTGTGGTGAGGATATGGGAGAGTCAGTCTCCAGAATGAAGAAGGGGAGGGGTGTGTGGTGAGGATATGGGAGAGTCAGTCTCCAGAATGAAGAAGGGGAGGGGTGTGTGGTGAGGATATGGAGAGTCAGTCTCCAGAATGGAGAAGGGGGGGTGTGTGGCGAGGATATGGGAGAGTCAGTCTCCAGAATGAAGAAGGGGAGGGGTGTGTGGTGAGGATATGGGAGAGTCAGTCTCCAGAATGAAGAAGGGGAGGGGTGTGTGGTGAGGATATGGGAGAGTCAGTCTCCAGAATGAAGAAGGGGAGGGGTGTGTGGTGAGGATATGGGAGAGTCAGTCTCCAGAATGAAGAAGGGGAGGGGTGTGTGGTGAGGATAAAGGAGAGTCAGTCTCCAGAATGAAGAAGGGAGGGGTGTGTGGTGAGGATAAAGGGAGAGTCAGTCTCCAGAATGAAGAAGGGGAGGGGTGTGTGGTGAGGATAAAGGAGAGTCAGTCTCCAGAATGAAGAAGGGGAGGGGTGTGTGGTGAGGATAAAGGAGAGTCAGTCTCCAGAATGAAGAAGGGGAGGGGTGTGTGGTGAGGATAAAGGAGAGTCAGTCTCCAGAATGGAGAAGGGGAGGGGTGTGTGGTGAGGATATGGGAGAGTCAGTCTCCAGAATGAAGAAGGGGAGGGGTGTGTGGTGAGGATAAAGGAGAGTCAGTCTCCAGAATGAAGAAGGGGGGGGTGTGTGGTGAGGATAAAGGAGAGTCAGTCTCCAG
Organism: Oncorhynchus tshawytscha; assembly: GCF_018296145.1. Lineage (NCBI taxonomy): Eukaryota > Metazoa > Chordata > Actinopteri > Salmoniformes > Salmonidae > Oncorhynchus > Oncorhynchus tshawytscha. The sequence continues at coordinate 75,484,725 of NC_056430.1, forward strand.
AATGGAGAAGGGGAGGTGTGTGGCGAGGATATGGGAGAGTCAGTCTCCAGAATGAAGAAGGGGAGGGGTGTGTGGTGAGGATAAAGGAGAGTCAGTCTCCAGAATGAAGAAGGGGAGGGGTGTGTGGTGAGGATAAAGGAGAGTCAGTCTCCAGAATGAAGAAGGGGAGGGGTGTGTGGTGAGGATATGGGAGAGTCAGTCTCCAGAATGAAGAAGGGGAGGGTGTGTGGAATGAGGATATGGGAGGAGAGTCAGTCTCCAGAATGAAGAAGGGGAGGGGTGTGTGGTGAGGATAAAGGAGAGTCAGTCTCCAGAATGAAGAAGGGGGGGGTGTGTGGTGAGGATAAAGGAGAGTCAGTCTCCAGAATGAAGAAGGGGAGGGGTGTGTGGTGAGGATAAAGGAGAGTCAGTCTCCAGAATGAAGAAGGGGAGGGGTGTGTGGTGAGGATATGGGAGAGTCAGTCTCCAGAATGAAGAAGGGGAGGGGTGTGTGGTGAGGATATGGGAGAGTCAGTCTCCAGAATGAAGAAGGGGAGGGGTGTGTGGTGAGGATAAAGGAGAGTCAGTCTCCAGAATGAAGAAGGGGAGGGGTGTGTGGTGAGGATAAAGGAGAGTCAGTCTCCAGAATGAAGAAGGGGAGGGGTGTGTGGTGAGGATATGGGAGAGTCAGTCTCCAGAATGAAGAAGGGGAGGGGTGTGTGGTGAGGATAAAGGAGAGTCAGTCTCCAGAATGAAGAAGGGGAGGGGTGTGTGGTGAGGATAAAGGAGAGTCAGTCTCCAGAATGAAGAAGGGGAGGGGTGTGTGGTGAGGATAAAGGAGAGTCAGTCTCCAGAATGAAGAAGGGGAGGGGTGTGTGGTGAGGATAAAGGAGAGTCAGTCTCCAGAATGGAGAAGGGGAGGGGTGTGTGAGAGGATAAAGGAGAGTCAGTCTCCAGAATGAAGAAGGGGAGGGGTGTGTGGTGAGGATAAAGGAGAGTCAGTCTCCAGAATGAAGAAGGGGAGGGGTGTGTGGTGAGGATAAAGGAGAGTCAGTCTCCAGAATGAAGAAGGGGAGGGGTGTGTGGTGAGGATAAAGGAGAGTCAGTCTCCAGAATGGAAGAAGGGGAGGGGTGTGTGGTGAGGATAAAGGAGAGTCAGTCTCCAGAATGAAGAAGGGGAGGGGTGTGGTGAGGATAAAGGAGAGTCAGTCTCCAGAATGAAGAAGGGGAGGGGTGTGTGGTGAGGATAAAGGAGAGTCAGTCTCCAGAATGAAGAAGGGGAGGGGTGTGTGGTGAGGATAAAGGAGAGTCAGTCTCCAGAATGAAGAAGGGGAGGGGTGTGTGGTGAGGATAAAGGAGAGTCAGTCTCCAGAATGAAGAAGGGGAGGGGTGTGTGGTGAGGATAAAGGAGAGTCAGTCTCCAGAATGAAGAAGGGGAGGGGTGTGTGGTGAGGATAAAGGAGAGTCAGTCTCCAGAATGAAGAAGGGGAGGGGTGTGTGGTGAGGATAAAGGAGAGTCAGTCTCCAGAATGAAGAAGGGGAGGGGTGTGTGGTGAGGATAAAGGAGAGTCAGTCTCCAGAATGAAGGGAGGGGTGTGGGGGTGTGTGGTGAGGATAAAGGAGAGTCAGTCTCCAGAATGAAGAAGGGGAGGGGTGTGGTGAGGATAAAGGAGAGTCAGTCTCCAGAATGAAGAAGGGGAGGGGTGTGTGGTGAGGATAAAGGAGAGTCAGTCTCCAGAATGAAGAAGGGGGGGGTGTGGTGAGGATAAAGGAGAGTCAGTCTCCAGAATGGAAGAAGGGGAGGGGTGTGTGGTGAGGATAAAGGAGAGTCAGTCTCCAGAATGGAGAAGGGGAGGGGTGTGTGGTGAGGATAAAGGAGAGTCAGTCTCCAGAATGGAGAAGGGGAGGGGTGTGTGGTGAGGATAAAGGAGAGTCAGTCTCCAGAATGGAGAAGGGGAGGGGTGTATGGTGAGGATAAGGAGAGTCAGTCTCCAGAATGGAGAAGGGGAGGGGTGTGTGGTGAGGATAAAGGAGAGTCAGTCTCCAGAATGAAGAAGGGGAGGGGTGTGTGGTGAGGATAAAGGAGAGTCAGTCTCCAGAATGAAGAAGGGGAGGGGTGTGTGGTGAGGATAAAGGAGAGTCAGTCTCCAGAATGAAGAAGGGGAGGGGTGTGTGGTGAGGATAAAGGAGAGTCAGTCTCCAGAATGAAGAAGGGGAGGGGTGTGTGGTGAGGATAAAGGAGAGTCAGTCTCCAGAATGAAGAAGGGGAGGGGTGTGTGGTGAGGATAAAGTCAGTCTCCAGAATGAAGAAGGATAAAGTGAGGATAAAGAGAGTCAGTCTCCAGAATGAAGAAGGGGAGGGGTGTGTGGTGAGGATAAAGGAGAGTCAGTCTCCAGAATGAAGAAGGGAGGGGTGTGTGGTGAGGATAAAGGAGAGTCAGTCTCCAGAATGAAGAAGGGGAGGGGTGTGTGGTGAGGATAAAGGAGAGTCAGTCTCCAGAATGAAGAAGGGGAGGGGTGTGTGGTGAGGATAAAGGAGAGTCAGTCTCCAGAATGAAGAAGGGGAGGAGGGTGTGTGGTGAGGATAAAGGAGAGTCAGTCTCCAGAATGAAGAAGGGGAGGGGTGTGTGGTGAGGATAAAGGAGAGTCAGTCTCCAGAATGGAGAAGGGGAGGGGTGTGTGGTGAGGATAAAGGAGAGTCAGTCTCCAGAATGAAGAAGGGGAGGGGTGTGTGGTGAGGATAAAGGAGAGTCAGTCTCCAGAATGAAGAGATATTTGAAGTATTGAAATATTTATGAATGAATTGCCTCCTCATTT
>NC_056430.1:75495020-75500020 GCF_018296145.1 Oncorhynchus tshawytscha
AGGCAGGTGTTTGTCCCCCTGTGTGCTGAGGGTGTCAGGTTCTTGTCCGGTTCTGGCATTTATGTCGCCACAGACTAGTACATGTCCCTGGGCCTGGAAATGATTGATTTCCCCCCTCCAGGATGGAGAAGCTGTCTTCATTAAAATATGGGTATTCTAGTGGGGGGGGGGATATAGGTAGCACACAGGAGGACATTTTTTCTCTGTTAGGATAATTTCCTTTTGAATTTCTAGCCAAATGTAGAATGTTCCTGTTTTGATTAATTTAATGGAGTGAGTTAGGTCTGCTCTATACCAAATTAGCATACCCCCCTGAGTCCCTTCCCTGTTTCACACCTGGTAGTTTGGTGGATGGGACTACCAGCTCTCTGTAACCTAGAGGGCAACCAGTGGGTCCATCTCCTCTATACCAGGTTTCTTGCAGGATGACAATGTCTGTATTACCGATTTCTTTGGTGAAGTCCGGGTTTCTGCTCTTTAGGCCAAAGGCAGATGACCTCAGGCCTTGGATATTCCCGGATAATATAGTGAAGGCTTTTTGTTCCATAGTGTCCAATGTTGTCTCTCTCTCTCCAGTCGCTCTCTCTCGTCTCGCTCTCTCTCGTCTCTCTCTCTCTCCAGTCGCTCTCTCTCTCCAGTCTCTCTCTCTCCAGTCGCTCTCTCTCGTCTCTCTCTCTCTCCAGTCGCTCGCTCTCTCCAGTCTCTCTCTCTCTCCAGTCTCTCTCTCTCCAGTCGCTCTCTCTCGTCTCTCTCTCTCTCCAGTCGCTCGCTCTCTCTCGTCTCTCTCTCTCTCTCCAGTCGCTCGCTCTCTCTCTCGTATCTCTCTCTCTCCAGTCGCTCTCTCTCGTATCTCTCTCTCTCAGTCGCTCTCTCTCGTCTCTCTCTCTCCAGTCGCTCTCTCTCGTATCTCTCTCTCTCAGTCGCTCTCTCTCGTCTCTCTCTCTCCAGTCCCTCTCTCTCGTCTCTCTCTCTCTCTCTCTCTCCAGTCGCTCTCTCTCGTCTCTCTCTCTCTCAGTCGTCTCTCTCGTCTCTCTCTCTCTCCAGTCGCTCTCTCTCGTCTCTCTCTCTCTCCAGTCGCTCTCTCTCGTCTCTCTCTCTCTCCAGTCGCTCTCTCTCGTCTCTCTCTCTCTCCAGTCGCTCTCTCTCGTCTCTCTCTCTCTCAGTCGCTCTCTCTCGTCTCTCTCTCTCTCCAGTCGCTCTCTCTCGTCTCTCTCTCTCCAGTCGCTCTCTCTCGTCTCTCTCTCTCTCCCAGTCGCTCTCTCGTCTCTCTCTCTCTCCAGTCGCTCTCTCTCGCTCTCTCTCTCTCCAGTCGCTCTCTCTCGTCTCTCTCTCTCTCCAGTCGCTCTCTCTCGTCTCTCTCTCTCTCCAGTCGCTCTCTCTCGTCTCTCTCTCTCTCCAGTCGCTCTCTCTCGTCTCTCTCTCTCCAGTCGCTCTCTCTCGTCTCTCTCTCTCTCCAGTCGCTCTCTCTCGTCTCTCTCTCTCTCCAGTCGCTCTCTCTCGTCTCTCTCTTTCTCCAGTCGCTCTCTCTCCTCTCTCTCTCTCCAGTCGCTCTCTCTCTCTTCGTCTCTCTCTCTCTCCTCTCTTCTCTTTCCGCTCTCGCTCTCCTTCTTTCCGCTCTCGCTCTCTCTCTCTCTTTCCGCTCTCGCTCTTCTCTGTTTCCGCTCTCGCTCGCTCTCTGTTTCCGCTCTCTTCTTTCCGCTCTCTCTTTCCGCTCTCTCTCTCTCTCTTTCCGTCTCTCTCTCTTTCCGTCTCTCTCTCTCTCTCTTCGCTCTCGCTCTCTCTCTCTTTCCGCTCTCGCTCTCTCTCTCTTTCGCTCTCGTCTCTCTCTTTCCGCTCTCGCTCTCTCGCTCTTTTCCGCTCTCTCGCTTTTCCGCTCTCGCTCTCTCGCTCTTTCCGCTCTCGCTCTCTCGCTCTTTCTGCTCTCGCTCTCTCGCTCTTTCCTCTCTCGCTCTTTCCGCTCTCGCTCTCTCGCTCTTTCTGCTCTCGCTCTCTCTCTCTTTCCGCGCTCGCTCGCTCTTCTCTTTTCCGCTCTCGCTCGCTCTCTTCTTTCCGCTCTCGCTGCTCTCTCTTTCCGCTCTCGCTCGCTCTCTCTTTCCGCTCTCGCTCTCTCTCTCTTTCGCGCTCGCTCCTCTCTTCTTTCCGCTCTCGTCTCCTCTCTCTTTCCGCTCTCGCTCTTCTCCTCTCTCTTCCGCTCCGCTCTCCTCTCTCTTTCCGCTCTCTCTCTCTTTCCGCTCTCGCTCTCTCTCTCTTTCCCGCTTCTCGCCTCTCTCTCCTCTTTCCGCTCTCGCTCTCTCTCTCTTTTCCGCTCTTCTCTCTTTCCGCTCTCGCTCTCTCTCTCTTTCCGCTCTCGCTCTCTCTCTCTTTCCCGCTCCGCTCTCTCTCTCTTTCCGCTCTCGCTCTCTCTCTCTTTCCGCTCTCTCTCGCTCTTTCTGCTCTCGCTCTCTTCTCTTTCCGCTCTCGCTCTCTCTTCTTTCCGCTCTCGCTCTCCTCTCGCTCTTTTCGCTCTTTCTGCTCTCTCTCGCTCTTCCGCTCTCTCTCGCTCTTTCGCTCTCGCTCTCTCTCCGCTCTTTTCGCTCTCTCTCTTTCCGCTCTCTCTCTTTCGCTCTCTCTCTTTCCGCTCTCGCTCTTTCCGCTCTCGCTCTCTCTCTCGCTCTTTTCGCTCTCTCTCTCGCTCTTTCCGCTCTCTCTCTTTCCGCTCTCTCTCTTTCCGCGCTCTTTCCTCTCTCGCTCTTTCCGCTCTCGCTCTCTCGCTCTTTCTGCTCTCGTCTCTTTCTGCTCTCGCTCTTTCTGCTCTCGCTCTTCTCTTTCCGCTCTCGCTCGCTCTCTCTCCGCCCCGCTCGCTGCTCTCTCTTTCCGCTCTCGCCGCTCTCTCTTTCCGCTCTCGCTCGCTCCCTCTTTCCGCTCTCGCTCGCTCTCTCTTTCCGCTCTCGCTCTCCTCTCTCTTTCCGCTCTCGCTCTCTCTCTCTTTCCGCTCTCGCTCTCTCCTCTCTTTCCGCTCTCGCTCTCTCTCTCTTTCCGCTCCGCTCTCTCTCTCTTCCGCTCTCGCTCTCTCTCTCTTTCCGCTCTCGCTCTCTCTCCTTTCCGCTCTCGCTCTCTCTCTTTCCGCTCTCGCCTCTCTCTTTCGCTCTCGCTCTCTCTCTTCCGCTCTCTCTCTCTTTCCGCTCTCGCTCTCTCCTTTCCGCTCTCGCTCTCTCTTTCCCCTCTCCCTCTCTCCCTCTCCCTCTCTCCCTCTCTCTCTCCCTCTCTCTCTCTCTCTCTTCCTCTCTCTCTCTCTCTCTCTCGCTCTCTCTCTTTCTCTCTCTCTCTCTCCTCTTTCTCTCTTCTCGCTCTCTCTCTTTCCTCTCTCTCTCTCTCTCCTCTCTCTCTCTTCCTCTCTCTCTCTCCCTCCCTCTCTTTCTTCTCCCTCCCTCTCTCTCTCTTTCCCTCTCTCTCTTCCTCTCTCTCTCTCTCTCTCTCTCTCTCTCTCTCTCTCTCCCTCTCTCTCTCCTTTCTCTCTCTCTTTCTCTCTCTCTCTCTCTCTCTCTCTCTCTCTCGTCTCTCTCTCTCTCTTCCTCTCCCTCTCTCTCTCTCTCTCTCTCTCTCTCTCTCTCTCTCTCTCTCCTCTCTCTCTCTCTCTCTCTCTCTCTCTCTCTCTCCTCTCTCTCTCTCTCTCCCTCTCTCTCTCTCCCTCCTCTCTCTCTCCTCTCTCTCTCTTCCTCTCTCTCTCTCTCTCTCTCCCTCTCCCTCTTCCTCTCTCTCTCTCTTCCTCTCTCTCTCTCTTCCTCTCTCCCTCTTCCTCTCCAGCTCTCTCTCCCTCTCTTCCTCTCTCTCCCTCTCTCCCTCTCCCTCTCCCTCCCTCTCTCTCTCCCTCTCCCTCTCTCCCTCTCTCTCTCTCCCTCTCTCTCTCTTCCCTCTCTCTCTCTCTCTCTCCTCCTCTCTCCCTCTCTCTCTCTCTTCCGCTCTCTCTCCTCTCTCTCTCTCTTCCTCTCTCTCTCCTCTCTCTCCTCTCCCTCTTCCTCTCTCTCTCCCTCTCCTCTCTCTCTCTTCCTCTCCCTCTCCCTCCTCCCTCCCTCCGCTCCCTCTCCCCTCTCTCCCTCCCTCCCTCCCCTCTCTCTCTCTCCCTCTCCCTCTCTCCCTCTCTCTCTCTTCCTCTCTCTCTCTTTCTCTCTCTCTCTCTCTCTCTCTCTCTCTCTCTCTCTCTCTCTCTCTCTCTCTCTCTCTTCCTCTCTCTCTCGCTCTCTCTTCCTCTCTCTCTCTTTCTCTCTCCCGCTCTCTCTCTCTTCTCTCTCTCTCTCTCTCTCCTCTCTCTCTCTCTTCCCCTCTCTCTCTCTTTCCTCCCTCTCTCTCTTCCTCTCTCTCTCTTCCTCTCTCTCTCTTCCTCTCTCTCTCTTCCTCTCCCTCCCTCTCTCTTCCGCTCTCTCTCCCTCTCTCTCTCTCTTCCTCTCCCTCCCTCCCTCCCTCCCTCCCTCCCTCCTCCTCTCCTCCCTCCCTCCTCTCCCTCCCTCCCTCCTCCCTCTCTCTCTCTCCCTCCCTCTCTCTCCCTCTCTCTCCTCTCTCTCTCTCTCTCTCTCTCCTCCTCTCCCTCTTCTCTCTCTTCCTCTCTCCCTCTCTCTCTCTCTTTCCGCTCTCTCTCCCTCTCTCTCTCTTCCTCTCTCTCTCTCCTCTCTCTTCCGCTCTCCCTCTTCCTCTCTCTGCTCTCCTTCCTCTCTCTTTCCTCTTTCCCTCTCTCTTTCCGCTCTCTCTCCCTCTCTTTCCTCTCTCCCTCCCTCCGCCTCTCGCTCTCTCTTTCCGCTCTCGCTCTCTCTTCGCTCTCGCTCTCTCTTCGCTCTCGCTCTTCTTTCCGCTCTCTCTCTCTCTCTCTCTCTTTCCGCTCCTCTCTCTTTCCGCTCTCGCCTCTCTCTCTCTTTCCCTCTCGCTCTCTCTCTCTTTCCGCTCTCGCTCTCTCTCTCTTTCCGCTCTCGCTTCTCTCTCTTTCGCTCGCTCTCTCTCTCTTTCCGCTCTCGCTCTCTCTCTTTCCTCTC
>NC_056430.1:75510020-75537397 GCF_018296145.1 Oncorhynchus tshawytscha
CTTTTTCCAGTCTCGCTCTCTCTCGCTCTCTCTTTCCAGTCTCTCTCTCTCCAGTCGCTCTCTCTTTCCAGTCTCGTCTCTCCTCTCTCCAGTCGCTCTCTCTCTCGTCTCTTTCTCTCTCTCTAGTGCTCTCTCTCTCGTCTCTTTCTCTCTCTCTCTAGTCGCTCTCTCTCGTCTCTTTCTCTCTCTCCAGTCGCTCTCTCTCCTCGTCTCTCTCTCGCTCTCTCTGCGTCTCTCTCTCTCTCCAGTATCTCTCTCGTCTCTCTCCAGTCGCTCTCTCTCGTCTCTTCCAGTCGCTCTCTCTCGTCTCTCTCCCAGTCGCTCTCTCTCGTCTCTCTCAGTCGCTCTCTCTCGTCTCTCTCCAGTCGCTCTCTCTCGTCTCTCTCAGTCGCTCTCTCTCGTCTCTCTCCAGTCGCTCTCTCTCAGTCGCTCTCTCTCGTCTCTCTCCAGTCTCTCCAGTCGGCTCTCTCTCGTCTCTCTTTCCAGTCTCTCTCTCTCTCGCGCTCTCTTTCCAGTCTCTCTCCAGTCTCTCTCTCTCGTCTCTCTCCAGTCTCTCTCTCGTCTCTCTCAGGCTCTCTTTCTCAGTCGCTCTCTCTCGTCTCTCTCCAGTCACTCTCTCTCCAGTCGCTCTCTCTCCAGTCGCTCTATCTAAACGTCTCTCTCCAGTCGCTCTCTCTGCGGCTCTCTTTCCAGTCTCGCTCTCTCTCGCTCTCTTTCCAGTCTCGCTCTCTCTCGCTCTCTCTTTCCAGTCTCGCTCTCTCTCTTTCCAGTCTCGCTCTCTCTCGCTCTCTTTCCAGTCTCGCTCTCTCTCGCTCTCTCTTTCCAGTCTCGCTCTCTCTCGCTCTCTCTTTTCCAGTCTCTTTCTCTCTCTCGCTCTCTTTTTGTCTCTTTCTCTCTTTCCAGTCTCGCTCTCTCTCGCTCTCTCTTTTCCAGTCGCTCTCTCTCGCTCTTTCCAGTCTCTCTCTCTCTGCCAGTCTCTCTTTCCAGTCTCTCTCTCTCTCCAGTCGCTCTCTCTCGTCTCTCTCTCTCTCAGTCGCTCTCTCTCTCTCTCTCTCTCTCTCTCTCTCTCTCTCTCTCTCCAGTTGCTCTCTCTCGTCTCTCTCTCTCAGTCATCTCTCTCGTCTCTCTCTCTCTCCAGTGGCTCTCTCTCGTCTCTCTCTCTCTCTCCCAGTCGAAACTCTCTCGTCTCTCTCTCTCTCCAGTCGAAACTCTCTCGTCTCTCTCTCTCTCTCCAGTCGCTCTCTCTCGGTGGAAACTCTCTCTCTCTCCAGTCGCTCTCTCTCGTCTCTCTCTCTCTCAGTCGGCTCTCTCCTGGAGTCTCTCTCTCCAGTGGCTCTCTCTCGTCTCTCTCTCTCTCAGTCGCTCTCTCTCGTCTCTCTCTCTCTCAGTCGCTCTCTCTCGTCTCTCTCTCTCTCCAGTCGCTCTCTCTCTCTCTCTCTCTCCAGTCGCTCTCTCTCGTCTCTCTCTCTCTCTAGTCGCTCTCTCTCGTCTCTCTCTCTCTCCAGTCGCTCTCTCGTCTCTCAGTCGCTCTCTCTCTCTCTCTAGTCGCTCTCTCTCGTCTCTCTCCAGTCGCTCTCTCTAGTCGCTCTCTCTCGTCTCTCTCAGTCGCTCTCTCTCGTCTCTCTCCAGTCGCTCTCTCGTCGTCTCTCCAGTCGCTCTCTCTCGTCTCTCTCAGTCTCTCTCTCTCTCTCTCTCAGTCTCTCTCTCTCTCTCTCCAGTCGCTCTCTCTCTCAGTCTCTCTCTCCAGTCGCTCTCTCTCTCGTCTCTCTCCAGTCTCTCTCTCTCTCCAGTCGCTCAATGGCTCTCTCTCAGTCGCTCTCTCTCCAGATATCTCTCAGTCGCTCTCTAATAAAGATCGCTCTCTCTCGCGCTCTCTTTCCAGTCTCGCTCTCTCTAAGATCTCTTTCCAGTCTCGCTCTCTCTCGCGCTCTCTTTCCAGTCTGGCTCTCTCTCGCGCTCTCTTTCCAGTCTAGCTCTCTCGCTCTCTCTTTCCGCTCTCTCTCTCTAGTCTCTCTCTCCAGTCTCTCTAGTCTCTCTCGTCTCTCTCTCACTCTCTCTCTTTCTCCGCTCTCTCTCTCTTTCCAGTTTCGCTCTCTCTTTCCAGTCTCGCTCTCTCTCGCTCTCTTTCTATTCTCGCTCTCTCTCGTTCTCTTTCCAGTCTCGCTCTCTTTCTAGTCTCGCTCTCTCTCGTTCTCTTTTTCCAGTCTCGCTCTCTCTCGTTCTCTTTCCAGTCTCTCTCTCTCTCTCTCAGTCTCTCCAGTCTCTCTCTCTCTCTCTCTCTCTCTCTCTCTCTCCAGTCTCTCTCCCCTCTCTCTCTCTCTCTCTCAGTCTCTCTCTCTCTCTCTCAGTCTCTCTCTCTCTCAGTCTCTCTCTCAGTCTCTCTCTCTCTCAGTCTCTCCTCTCCAGTCTCTCCTCTCTCTCTCTCTCTCTCTCCTCTCTCTCTCTCTCTCTCTCCAGTCTCTCCTCTCTCTCCTCTCTCTCTCTCTCTCTCTCTCTCCTCTCTCTCTCTCTCTCTCTCTCTCTCTCCAGTCTCTCCTCTCTCTCCTATCTCTCTCTCTCTCTCCAGTCTCTCTCTCTCTCTCTCTCTCTCTCTCTCTCTCTCTCTCTCTCAGTCTCTCTCTCTCTCTCTCTCTCAGTCTCTCTCTCTCTCTCAGTCTCTCTCTCTCCAGTCTCTCTCTCTCTCAGTCTCTCTCTCTCTCCAGTCGCTCTCTCTCTCCAGTCGCTCTCTCTCTCCAGTCGCTCTCTCTCTCAGTCGCTCTCTCTCGTCTCTCTCTCTCCAGTCGCTCTCTCGTCTCTCTCTCTCCAGTCGCTCTCTCTCCAGTCGCTCTCTCTCTCTTTCCGCTCTCGCTCTCTCTCTCTTTGCAAGCTCTCGCTCTCTCTCACGATATCAGCTCTAGCTCTCTCGCTTTACGCTCTCGCACGCATCGCGACTCATCCGCTCTCGCACTGACAACGCATGGCCATCTCTGAAGCATCTCGCACTCAATATCCACATCTGGCTCGCGCGCTCGCAAGATAGCGAAACCATGGCATAGATGTGAGGTATAGTGTAGATGGCAGATAGATGTGGCAAAGACAGAGTATATGTAAGCAAAATGAGGTATGTGCAAGAATAGCAGAGCCAATAGCAAAATATAAGAATATATGTAAAGCAGACTTAGCAGTGTATGGCGCAAGGAGTAGGCCCATATGGCAGTGAATAGCGCTCTGCTCAAACGCATCTCAAAGCATCGCTCATATCCGCTCTACTCGCGCTCTCTTTCCGCTCTCGCTCTCTCTTTCCGCTCTCGCTCTCTCAATGCTCTCGCTCTCTCTTTCCGCTCTCTCTCTCTAGTCTCTCTCTCTCCAGTCTCTCTAGTCTCTCGTCTCTCTCTCACTCTCTCTCTTTCCGCTCTCGCTCTCTCTTTCCAGTTTCGCTCTCTCTTTCCAGTCTCGCTCTCTCTCGCTCTCTTTCTAGTCTCGCTCTCTCTCGTTCTCTTTCCAGTCTCGCTCTCTTTCTAGTCTCGCTCTCTCTCGTTCTCTTTCCAGTCTCGCTGTCTCTCGTTCTCTTTCAGTCTCTCTCTCTCTCTCTCTCTCTCTCTCTCTCTCTCTCTCTCTCTCTCTCCAGTCTCTCTCTCTCTCTCCAGTCTCTCTCTCTCTCTCCAGTCTCTCTCTCTCTCAGTCTCTCTCTCTCTCTCAGTCTCTCTCTCTCTCTCTCTCTCTCTCTCCAGTCTCTCTCTCTCTCTCTCTCTCTCTCTCTCTCTCTCTCCAGTCTCTCTCTCCAGTCTCTCTCTCCTCTCTCTCTCTCCAGTCTCTCTCTCTCTCTCCAGTCTCTCTCTCTCTCTCCAGTCTCTCTCTCTCTCTCTCTCTCTCTCAGTCTCTCTCTCTCTCCTCAGTCTCTCTCTCTCTCTCCAGTCTCTCTCTCTCTCTCTCAGTCTCTCTCTCTCTCCAGTCTCGCTCTCTCTCCAGTCGCTCTCTCTCCAGTCGCTCTCTCTCTCAGTCGCTCTCTCTCTCCAGTGAATCTCTCAGAGTCTCGCTCTCTCTCGCTCTCTCATGTATATGAATAATATGTGGCAAAATAGCGGAAATGTGATTGAATATATAATATGAACGGAAAAGAATAATAATAATATAGCCGGAATATTAATGATAAAAGACCAGACAAAAATAATGACGAATATGTGTAATAATGACAAGAATAGCAGGTGAATAGACCAATAATGGCTTAAATATGAATATATGTGTAAGATCTCGCTCTCTCTCTTTCCGCTCTCGCTCTCTCTCTTTCCAGCTCTCGCTCTGCGCTCTCTTTCCGCTCTAAAATCTCTTTCGCTCTGGCTCTCTTTCCGCTCTCGCTCTCTCTCTCTTTCCGCTCTGGCTCTCTCTCTCTTTCCGCTCTCGCTCTCTCTCTCTTCCAGTCTCGCTCTCTCTAGCGCTCTCTTTCCAGTCTCGCGCTCTCTCTAAAACTTTCCAGTCTCGCTCTCTCTCGTATCTCTTTCCAGTTTCGCTCTCTCTCTCTTTCCCAGTCTCGCATCTCTCTCTTTCTAGTCTCGCTCTCTCTCGCTCTCTTTCCCAGTCTCGCTCCTCTCTGCTCCTCTCTTTCCGGTCTTCTCTCCTCGCTCTCTCTTTCCAGTCTCGCTCTCTCTCTTTCTAGTCTCGCTCTCTCTCGCTCTCTTTCCAGTCTCGCTCTCTCTTTTTTTTTCAGTCTCTCTCTTCCAGTCTCGCTCTCTCTCGCTCTCTTTTCCAGTCTCGCTCTCTCTCGCTCTCTCTTTTTCCAGTCTCGCTCTCTCTCGCTCTCTTTCCAGTCTCTCTCTCTCTCGCTCTCTTTTCCAGTCTCTCTCTCTCTCTCTCTCCAGTCTCTCTCTCTCTCTCTTTCTCAGTCTCTCTCTCTCTCTAATCTCTCTTTCAGTCTCTCTCTCGTCTCTCTCCAGTCTCTCTCTCTCTCCAGTCTCTCTCTCGTCTCTCTCAGTCTCTCTCTCTCTCTCTCCAGTCGCTCTCTCTCGTCTCTCTCCAGTCTCTCTCTCGTCTCTATAGTATATCTATATATATCGTATATATAGTCGCTCTCTATCGTCTCTATAGTCGCTCTCTCGTCTCTATAGTCCGCTCTCTCTCCAGTCGCTCTCTCTCAGTCGCTCTCTCTCCAGTCGCTCTCTCCAGTCGCTCTCTCTCGTCTCTCTCAGTCGCTCTCTCTCGCTCTCTTTCCAGTCTCGCTCTCTCTGCGCTCTCTTTGCCAGTCTACAGGCTCTCTCTCGCGCTCTCTTTCCAGTCTCGCTCTCTCTCGCTCTCTTTCCAGTCTCGCTCTCTCTGCGCTCTCTTTCCAGTCTCGCTCTCTCTCGCTCTCTTTCCAGTCTCGCTCTCTCTCGCTCTCTTTCCAGTCTCGCTCTCTCTCGCTCTCTCTTTCCAGTCTCGCTCTCTCTCGCTCTCTCTTTCCAGTCTCGCTCTCTCTCGCTCTCTCTTTCCAGTCTCGCTCTCTCTTTCCAGTCTCGCTCTCTCTCGCTCTCTCTTTCCAGTCTCGCTCTCTCTCGCTCTCTCTTTCCAGTCTCGCTCTCTCCTCCAGTCAGCTCTCTCTCGTCTCTCTCTCTCTCTCCAGTCGCTCTCTCTCGTCTCTTTCTCTCTCTCCAGTCGCTCTCTCTCGTCTCTCTCTCTCTCAGTCGCTCTCTCTCGTCGTCTCTCTCTCTCTCCAGTCGCTCTCTCTCTCTCCAGTCGCTCTCTCTCGTCTCTCTCTCTCTCCAGTCGCTCTCTCTCGTCTCTCTCTCTCTCCTGTGGCTCTCTCGTCTCTCTCTATCAGTCGCTCTCTCTCGTCTCTCTCTCTCTCCAGTCGCTCTCTCGTCTCTCTCTCTCTCCAGTCGCTCTCTCTCGTCTCTCTCTCTCCCAGTCGCTCTCTCTCTCTCTCTCTCTCTCCAGTCGGTCTCTCTCTCTCTCTCAGTCGCTCTCTCTCGTCTCTCTCTCTCTCCAGTCGCTCTCTCTCGTCTCTCTCTCTCCAGTCGCTCTCTCTCGTCTCTCTCTCTCTCAGTGGCTCTCTCTCGTCTCTCTCTCTCTCTCCAGTCGCTCTCTCTCGTCTCAGATCTCTCTCCAGTGGCTCTCTCAGTCTCTCTATCTCTCCAGTGCTCTCTCTATCTCTCTCTCTCTGAAGTCGCTCTCTCTGGTCTTCTCTCTCTCCAGTGGCTCTCTCTCGTCTCTATCTCTCTCGGTGGCCTCTCTAAGTCTCTCTCTCTCAGTCGCTCTCTCTCGTCTCTCTCTCTCTAGTCGCTCTCTCTCGTCGCTCTCTCTCTAGTCTCTCTCTCTCTCAGTCAGCTCTCTCTCGTCTCTCTCCAGTCGCTCTCTCTCGTCTCTCTCCAGTCGCTCTCTCTCGTCTCTCTCCAGTCGCTCTCTCTCGTCTCTCTCCAGTCGCTCTCTCTCGTCTCTCTCCAGTCGCTCTCTCTCGTCTCTCTCCAGTCGCTCTCTCTCGTCTCTCCAGTCTCTCTCTCTCTCCAGTCTCTCTCTCCAGCCCCTCTCTCTCTCCAGTCTCTCTCTCTCTCAGTCTCTCTCTCTCTCCAGTCTCTCTCTCTCTCCAGTCGCTCTCTCTCTCCAGTCGCTCTCTCTCGTCTCTCTCTCTAGTCTCTCTCTCTCCAGTCGCTCTCTCTCTATCAGTCGCTCTCTCTCTTTCCGCTCTCGCTCTCTCTCTTTTCCGCTACAGCGCTCTATCTCTCTTTCAGCGCCCGCTCTCTCCCTCTCTCTCTCTCTCTCTCTCCAGTCTCTCTCTCTCTCCCAGTCTCTCTCTCTCAGTCTCTCTCTCTCCCAGTCGCTCTCTCTCTCCAGTCGCTCTCTCTCAGTCTCTCTCTCTCTCGTCTCTCTCTCTCAGTCGCTCTCTCTCTCCAGTCGCTCTCTCTCTCGGTCGACATCTCGCATCTCGTACTCATATGGAATATGTGGCAGAATATGATATATATAATAAACGGACTCACCATAGACTATGACGAATAGCAAAATAATATGTGAGCATATGAAATATGACCAAATAGATATAATAACAGAGCATAGCAGTGCCAACTTGGGCAAAAGCGTGCATATAGTACAGGACCAGAATGTGCCAAAGCAACAAAGAAATATGTGTAGACGACAAGACCATCACCGAAACAACAAAGGCCCTCTCGCTCTTTCCGCTCTCGCTCGCTCTTTGCAGCTCTCGACACGCTCTTTGCGCTCACGCTCGCATCTTTGCGCTCCTAGCAGACCAAAATATGAAATATGTGGCAAGAATATGGATAATAATAAACCCAAACAAACAGGCAGATGACAGGTAACAACAGAGCAAACATAACCCAAATATGTAAAATATGTTGGCAAAAAATATGAAACCTTAATAATAACTAAATAGGCCAACGAATAAATATATATCGGTATATAATGGTCCATATGTTAAAAACATATATGTAAAACCATAAACTATATATTGGCAAACAAATATATAACAAATATATATATGGAATATGCAAATATAATATATATAAATATATGGCTCTCTCTTTCCAGTTTCGCTCGGTCTCGCTCTCTATCGCTCTCTTTCTATTCACCATCTCTCTCTCGTTCTCTTTCCAGTCTCGCTCTCTTTCTAGTCTCGCTCTCTCTCGTTCTCTTTCAGTCTACTCTCTCTCGTTCTCTTTCCAGTCTCTCTCTCTCTCTCTCAGTCTCTCTCCAGTATATCTCTATATATCTATATATCTCTCTCTCAGTCTCTCCCTATATAAATTATCTCTCTCTCCAGTCTCTCTCTCTCTCTCTATATATATAGAATAATATTATATATATATATAACAATAATATATATATACTATATATACTCTCCAGTCTATATCTCTCTATATATCTCTCTCTCTCTCAGTCTCCTCTCCAGTCTCTCCTCTCTCTCTCTCTCTCTCTCTCTCTCTCTCTCTCTCTCTCTCCAGTCTCTCCTCTCTCTCCCTCTCTCTCTCTCTCTCTCTCTCCAGTCGCTCTCTCTTTCCTCTCTCTCTCTCTCTCTCCAGTCTCTCCTCTCTCTCCTCTCTCTCTCTCTCTCTCTCCAGTCTCTCTCTCTCTCTCTCTCTCTCTCAGTCTCTATCTCTCTCTCTCAGTCTCTCTCTCTCTCTCCAGTCTCTCTCTCTCTCTCTCAGTCTCTCTCTCTCTCTCCAGTCTCTCTCTCTCTCCAGTCGCTCTCTCTCGTCTCACTCCCAGTCGCTCTCTCCAGTCGCTCTCTCTCTCCAGTCGCTTCTCTCGTCTCTCTTCTCCAGTCGCTCTCTCTCGTCCTCTCTCTCTCCATCGCTCTCTCTCTCCAGTCGCCTCTCTCTCTCTTTCCGCTCTCGCTCCTCTCTCTCTTTCCGCTCTCGCTCTCTCTCTCTTTTCCGCTCTCGCTTCTCTCTCTTTCCGCTCTCGCTCTCGCTCTCTTTCGCTCTCGCTCTCGCTCCTTTCCTCTCTGGCTCTCGCCTCCTTTCCACCTGGCTCTCGCTCTCTTTTCCGCTCTCGCTCTCTCTTCTCGCTCTCGCTCTCTCTTTCCGCTCTCGCTCTCTCTTTCCGCCACTTCGCTCTCTCTTTCCGCTCTCGCTCTCTCTTTCGCTCTCGCTCTCTCTTCCGCTCTCGCTCTCTCTTTCCGCTCTCGCTCTCTCTTCTCGCTCTCGCTCTCTCTCTTAATGCTCTCGCTCTCTCTCTCCGCTCTCGCTCTCGCTTTCGTCTCGCTCTCTCTTTCCGCTCTCGCTCTCTCATGCTCTCGCTCTCTCTTTCCGCTCTTCTCTCTCTAGTCTCTCTTCTCCAGTCTCCTAGTCTCTCTCGTTCTCTCTCACTCTCTCTCTTTCCGCTCCTCTCTCTCTCTTTCCAGTTTCGCTCTCTCTTTCAGTCTCGCTCTCTCTGCTCTCTAAAATCCAGTCTCGCTCTCTTTCTAGTCTCGCTCTCTCTCGTTCTCTTTCAGTCTCGCTGTCTCGGAATATCTCTTTGACAGTAACAGAATAGCGAATAATGGCAAGATGTGAATACTTTCCACTCTGGCTCTCTTTCCGCTCTCGCTCTCTCTCTCTTTCCGCTCTGGCTCTCTCTCACTCTTTCCGCTCTCGCTCTCTCTCTCTTTCCAGTCTCTTCTCGCTCTCTCTCGCGCTCTCTTTCCAGTCTCGCTCTCTCTCGCACTCTCTTTCCAGTCTCGCTCTCTCTCGCTCTCATCTTTCCAGTTTCGCTCTCTCTCTCTTTTCCAGTCTCGCATCTCTCTTTTTTCTAGTCTCGCTCTCTCGCGCTCTCTTTCCAGTCTCGCTCTCTCTCGCTCTCTCTTTCCAGTCTCTCGCTCTCTCTCGCTCTCTCTCTTTCCAGTCTCGCTCTCTCTCACTCTCTCTTTCCCAGTCTCGCTCTCTCTGCGCTCTCTCTTTTTCCAGTCTCGCTCTCTCTCGCTCTCTCTTTCCAGTCTCGCTCTCTCTTTCCAGTCTCACGCTCTCTCTCTCTCTCGCTCTCTCTCATCTCTTTCCAGTCTCGCTCTCTCTCGTCTCTCTCTCTCTCCAGTCGCTCTCTCTCGTCTCGCTCTCTCTCAGTCCGCTCTCTCTCAGCTCGCTCTCTCTCAGCGCTCTCTCTCCAGTCTCTCGCTCTCTCCGGTCGCTCTCTCTCAGTCGCTCTCTCTCGCTCGTCGCTCTCACTCGTCGCTCTCTCTCGTCGCTCTCTCTCCCAGTCTAGTCGTCTCTCTCTCGCTCTCTCTCCAGTCTCGCTCTCTCTCGTCTCTCTCCAGTCGCGCTCTCTCTCGCTCTCTCTCCAGTCTCGCTCTCTCTCGCTCTCTGCTCCAGTCTCGCTCTCTCTCGCTCTCTCAGTCCAGCTCTCGCTCGTCTCTCGCAGTCGCTCTCTCTCAGTCTCGCTCTCTCAGTCGCTCTCTCTCGTCTCAGTCTCCAGCTCGCTCTACGCTCTCTCAGTCCAGCTCTCGCAGTCACTCTCTCCAGTCTGCATCTCTCTCCAGTCGCTCTCTCTCCCAGTCTCGCTCTCTCTCCAGTCGCTCTCTCTCCAGTCTCGCTCTCTCTCGCGCTCTCTTTCCCAGTCTCGCTCTCTCTCGCAGTGGCTCTCTCTCAGTCTCGCTCTCTCTCGCGCACTCGCTCTCCAGTCTCGTCTCTCTCTCTGCTCTCTTTCCAGTCTCGCTCTCTCTCGCTCTCTCTTCCAGTCTCGCTCTCTCTCGTCTCTCTCTTTCCAGTCTCGCTCTCTCTCGCTCTCTCTGTCAGTCTCGCTCTCTCTAGCTCTCTCTTTCCAGTCTCGTCTCTCTCTCTCTCCAGCTCTCTCTCTCTCCAGTCTCTCTCTCTCTCCAGTCGCTCTCTCTCCCGTCTCTCTCTCTCTCTCCAGTCGCTCTCTCTCGGTCTCTTTCTCTCTCTCCAGTCGCTCTCTCTCGTCGTCTCTCTCTCTCTCCAGTCGCTCTCTCTCGTCTCTCTCTCTCCAGTCGCTCTCTCTCTCGTCTCTCTCTCTCTCAGTCGCTCTCTCTCGTGTCTCTCTCTCTCTCCAGTCGCTCTCTCTCGTCGTCTCTCTCAGTCGCTCTCTCTCGCTCTCTCTCTCTCTCAGTCGCTCTCTCTCGTCGCTCTCCAGTCGCTCTCTCTCTCACTCTCCAGTCGCTCTCTCTCGTCTCTCTCCAGTCGCTCTCTCTCGCTCTCTCGTCCAGTCGCTCTCTCTCGTCTCTCTCCAGTCGCTCTCTCTCGTCTCTCTCCAGTCGCTCTCTCTCCAGTCGCTCTCTCTCCAGTCGCTCTCTCTCCAGTCTCTCTCTCCAGTCGCTCTCTCCAGTCGCTCTCTCTCCAGTCGCTCTCTCTCAGTCTCTCTCCAGTCGCTCTCGCTCTCTTTCCAGTCGCTCTCTCTCAGGCTCGCTCTCCAGTCTCGCTCTCTCTCTCTCTCTCCAGTCTCGCTCTTCTGCGCTCTCTTTCCAGTCTCGCTCTCTCTCGCGCTCTCTTTCCAGTCTCGCTCTCTCTCGCGCTCTCTTTCCAGTCTCGCTCTCTCTCGCTCTCTCTTTTCCAGTCTCGCTCTCTCTCGCTCTCTCTTTCCAGTCTCGCTCTCTCTCGCTCTCTCTTTTCCAGTCTCGCTCTCTCTCGCTCTCTCTTTCCAGTCGCTCTCTCTCTCTTTCCAGTCTCGCTCTCTCTCGCTCTCTCTTTCCAGTCTCTCTCTCTCAGTCGCTCTCTCTTTCCAGTCGCTCTCTCTCTCTCCAGTCGCTCTCTCGTCTCTTCTCTCTCTCCAGTCGCTCTCTCTCGTCTCTCTTCTTCTCTCTCCAGTCGCTCTCTCTCGTCTCTCTCTCTCTCCAGTCGCTCTCTCTCGTCTCTCTCTAGTCTCCAGTCGCTCTCTCTCGTTTCTCTCCAGTCGCTCTCGTCTCTCTCTCTCCAGTCGCTCTCTCTCGTCGTCTCTTCTCTCTCTCCAGTCGCTCTCTCTCAGTCTCTCTCGTCGCTCTCCAGTCGCTCTCTCTCGTCTTTCGTCTCTCTCTCGTCGCTCTCTCTCTGTCTGCTCTCTCTAGTCGCTTCTCTCTCGCTCTCTCTCTTCAGTCGCTCTCTCTCCGTCTCTCCGCTCGCCTCTCTCCAGTCGCTCTCTCTCCATGCTCTCTCTCTCTCTAGTCGCTCTCTCTCGTTTCTCTCTCTCTCCTCTCTCCAGTCGCTCTCTCGCTCCAGTCGCTCTCTCTAGTCGCTCTCTCTCTCCAGTCGCTCTCTCTCTCTGCTCTCTCCTTTCCCTCTCTCGTCTCTCTCCAGTCGCTCGCGTCTTTCCAGTCTCGCTCTTCTCCAGTCGCTCTCTCTCCCGTCTCTTTCCAGTCCCGCTCTCTCCCTCGCTTTCTCGCTCGTCTCGCTCGCTCTTTTGTCAGTCGCTCGCTCTCGCTCGCTCTCTCGCTTTCCGCTCTCGCTCGCTCTCTCTTTCCAGTCTCGCTCGCTCTCGCTCTCTCTCTCTTTCCGCTCTCGCTCGTCTCTCTCTCTTTCTCGCTCTCTCTCTTTCTCAGTCTCTGCTCTCTCTCTCTCTCCAGCTCTCTCTCTCTCGCTTTCTCGCTCAGTCTCTTTCTGCTCTTCCAGCTCGCTCTCTCTTTCCGTCTCTCTCTCTCCCGCTCTCTTTCACTCTCTCTCTGCTCTCTCTTTCCGCTCTCGCTCTCTCTCTTTCCTCGCTCTCTCGTTTCTCTCTCTCTCTCTTCTCTCTCGCTCTCTCTTTCCGCTCTCGTCTCTCTTTCCCAGTCGCTCTCTCTTTCTCGCTCTCGCTCTACGCTCGCTCTCTCTTTCAGCTCGCTCTCTCTTTCCGCTCTCTCTCGCTTTCGCTCTCTCTGTCGCTCTGCTCGCTCTCTCTTTCCGCTCTGCTTTCGCACTCTCTCTCTTTCCGCTCATCGCTCGCTCTCTCTCTTCCGCTCTGCACTCTCTCTTTCGCTCTCGCTCGCTCTCGCTCTCTCTTTCCGCTCTCGCTCGCTCTCTCTCTCTTTCCGCTCTCGCCGCTCTCTCTCTCTTTCCGCTCTCCTTTTGCTCGCTCTCTCTTTCCGCTCTGCTCGCCCTCTCTTTCCGCTCTCGCTCGCTCTCTCTTTCCGCTCTCGTCTCGCTCTCTCGCTCTCTTCGCTCTCTGCTCGCTCTCTTTCCGCTCTCTCTGCTCTCTCTTTCCGCTCGCTCGCTCTCTCTTTCCGCTCTCTCTTCGCTCTCGCTTTCTTTCCTCTCTCTCTTTCCGCTCTCTCTTTCTCGCTCTCGCTCCTCTCTCTTTCCGCTCTCGCTCTCTCTTTCCGTCTCTCGCTCTCTCTTTCCCGCTTCCCTTTCGCTCTCTCTCTTTCCGCTCTCGCTCTCTCTTTTTCCGCTCTCGCTCGCTTCGCTCTCTCTTTCCGCTCTCGCTCGCTCGC
This sequence comes from Oncorhynchus tshawytscha, assembly GCF_018296145.1. Taxonomy (NCBI): domain Eukaryota; kingdom Metazoa; phylum Chordata; class Actinopteri; order Salmoniformes; family Salmonidae; genus Oncorhynchus; species Oncorhynchus tshawytscha. Next base: position 75,522,793 of record NC_056430.1, read on the forward strand.
TCTCTCTTTCGCTCTCGCTCGCTCTCTCTTTCGTCTTTCCGCTTTCTCTGCTCGCACTCTCTCTCTTTCCGCTCTCGCTCGCTCTCTCTCTCTTTCCGCTCTCGCTCGCTCTCTCTCTCTTTCCGCTCTCGCTCGCTCTCTCTCTCTTTCGCTCTCGCTCGCTCTCTCTCTCTTTCCGCTCTCGCTCGCGCTCTCTCTTTCCGCTCTCGCTCGCGCTCTCTTTCCGCTCTCGCTCGCGCTCTCTCTTTCCGCTCGCTCGCTCTCTCTTTCCGCTCGCGCTCTCTCTTTCCGCTCTCGCTTTCTGCTCGCTTTCTCGCTCTCGCTCGCTCTCTCTCTCTATCCGCTCTCTCTTTCCGCTCTCGCTCTCTCTTTCTTCCGCTCTGCGCTCTCTCTCTTCCGCTCTCGCTCGCTCTTTCCGCTCTCGCTCGCTCTTTCCGCTCTCGCTCGCTCTTTCCGCTCTCGCTCGCTCTTTCCGCTCTCGCTCGCTCTTTCCGCTCTCGCTCTGCTCTTTCCGCTCTCGCTCGCTCTGCTCTTTTCCGCTCTCGCTCGCGCTCTCTCTCTTTCCGCTTTCGCGCTCTCTCTTCCGCTCGCGCTCTCTCTTTCCGCTCTCGCTCGCCGCTTTCTGCTCTCTTTCCGCTTTCCGCTCGCTCTCTCTCTGCTCTTTCCGCTCTCTCTTTCCGCTCTCGCTCTCTCTCTCCGCTCTATCCGCTCTCTCTTTCCGCTCTCGCTCTCTCTTTCCGCTCTCGCTCTCTCTTTCCGCTCTCGCTCTCTCTTTCCGCTCTCTGCTCTCTTTCCGCTCTCGCTCTCTCTTTCCGCTCTCCGCTCTCTCTCTTTTCCGCTCTCGCTCTCTCTTTCCGCTCTCGTTCGCTCTTTCCGCTCTCGCTCTCTCTTTCCGCTCTTTCCGCTCTCGCTCTGCTCTTTCCGCTCTCGCTCGCTCTTTCCGCTCTCGCTCGCTCTTTCCGCTCTCGCTCGCTCTTTCCGCTCTCGCTCGCTCTTTCCGCTCTCGCTCTTTCCGCTGCTCGCTCTTTCCCGCTCTACTCGCTCTCTCTTTCCAGTCTCGCTCTCTCTTTCCAGTCTCGCTCTCTCTCTTTCCAGTCTCGCTCTCTCTCTCTCTTTCCAGTCTCGCTCTCTCTCTCTCCAGTCTCGCTCTCTCTCTCTCTCTCTCAATTCAATTCAAGGGGAAACATATGGCATAGGAAACAAGTGAAATAGATAATAAACAAAAGTGAATTAAACAATAAAAAATCAACAGTAAACATTACACTTACAAAAGTTCTCTCTCTCCCTCTCTGTCATGTGGGGGAGACTTGATGTGGGTCAGACAGTCTGTTAGGTGGATGAGAAGCCTCGGGTCAGGAGTGACAAGCTGACGTGTGTGTGTGTGTGTGTGTGTGTGTGTGATGATTATCCACTTGTCTGGAGTGTGTGTGTGTGATCTGTGGGGAAGTGTGTGGGTGTATGACACCTTAGTGTCTCGTGTTTAATGTTGTATTAGAGAGGCACTCTTACACAGGACTCTCTGTCTAACAGCACACACACACTCCAGACAAGTGGATAATTGTATTCCTGTGGAATTTTCCAATCAGACTTTTATCTCCTCTGGAAATCAATACCGTCCCTTATACAGTACACTAGGGAAGGAATTATGTGTGTGTGGGTTTCCTTGTGTGTGTGTGTGTGGGTTTCCTTGTGTGTGTGTGTGTGTGTGTGTGGGTTTCCTTGTGTGTGTGTGTGGGTTTCCTTGTGTGTGTGTGTGTGTGTGGGGGTTTCCTTGTGTGTGTGTGTGGGTTTCCTTGTGTGGGTTTCCGTGTGTGTGTGTGTGTGTGTGTGTGTGTGTGTGTGTGTGTGTGTGGGTTTCCTGTGTGTGTGTGTGTGTGTGTGTGTGTGTGTGTGTGTGTGTGTGTGGGTTTGTCGTGTGTGTGTGTGTGTGTGTGTGTGTGTGGGTTTCCGTGTGTGTGTGTGTGTGTGTGTGTGTGTGGGTTTCCGTGTGTGTGTGTGTGTGTGTGTTTCCCTTGTGTGTGTGTGTGTGTGTGTGTCCGGCGTGTGTGTGTGTGTGTGTGTGTTTCCGCGTGTGTGTGTGTGTGTGTTCCGCGTTTGTGTGTGTGGGTTTCTGTGTGTGTGGGTTTCCGTGTGTGTGTGTGTGGGTTTCCGTGTGTGTGGGTTTCCGTGTGTGTGTGTGTGTGTGTGGGGGTTTTCCGTGTGTGTGTGTGTGTGGGTTTCCGTGTGTGTGTGTATGTGTTTCCGTGTGTGTGTGGGTTTCCGTGTGTGTGGGTTTCCGTGTGTGTGTGTGGGTTTCCGTGTGTGTGTGGGTTTCCGTGTGTGTGTGGGTTTCCGTGTGGGTGTGTGTGGGTTTCCGTGTGTGTGTGTGGGTTTCCGTGTGTGTGGGTTTCCGTGTGTGTGGGTTTACGTGTGGGTTTCCGTGTGTGTGTGTGTGTGGGTTTCCGTGTGTGTGGGTTTCCGTGTGTGTGTGGGTTTCCGTGTGTGTGGGTTTCCAGTGTGTGGGTTTCCGTGTGTGTGGGTTTCCGTGTGTGTGTGGGTTTCCGTGTGTGTGTGGGTTTCTGTGTGTGTGTGTGGCTTTCTGTGTGTGTGGGTTTCCGTCTGTGTGTGTGTGGGTTTCCGTGTGTGTGGGTTTCCGTGTGTGTGGGTTTCCGTGGGTGTGGGTTTCCGTGTGTGTGGGTTTCCGTGTGGGTGTGTGTGTGTGTGGGTTTCCGTGTGTGTGTGTGTGGGTTTCCCGTGTGTGTGTGTGGGTTTCCGTGTGTGTGGGTTTCCGTGTGTGGGTTTACGTGTGGGTTTCCGTGTGTGTGTGTGTGGGTTTCCGTGTGTGTGTGTGTGGGTTTCCGTGTGTGTGTGGGTTTCCGTGTGTGTGTGTGTGTTTCCGTGTGTGTGTGGGTTTCCGTGTGTGTGGGTTTCCGTGTGTGTGGGTTTCCGTGTGTGTGTGTGGGTTTCCGTGTGTGTGTGGGTTTCCGTGTGTGTGTGGGTTTCCGTGTGGGTGTGTGTGTGTGTGGGTTTCCGTGTGTGTGTGTGTGTGGGTTTCCGTGTGTGTGTGTGTGTGGGTTTTCCGTGTGTGTGGGTTTCCGTGTGTGTGGGTTTTACGTGTGGGTTTCCGTGTGTGTGTGTGTGGGTTTCCGTGTGTGTGTGGGTTTCCGTGTGTGTGGGTTTCCGTGTGTGTGGGTTTCCGTGTGTGTGTGGGTTTCCGTGTGTGTGTGGGTTTCTGTGTGTGTGTGTGGCTTTCTGTGTGTGTGTGTGGCTTTCTGTGTGTGTGGGTTTCCCGTCTGTGTGTGTATGGGTTTCCGTGTGTGTGGGTTTCCGTGTGTGTGGGTTTCCGTGTGTGTGGGTTTCCGTGGGTGTGGGTTTCCGTGTGGGTGTGTGTGTGTGTGGGTTTCCGTGTGTGTGTGTGTGGGTTTCCGTGTGTGTGTGTGGGTTTCCGTGTGTGTGGGTTTCCGTGTGTGTGGGTTTACGTGTGGGTTTCCGTGTGTGTGGGTTTCCGTGTGTGTGGGTGTGGGTTTCCGTGTGTGTGGGTGTGGGTTTCCGTGTGTGTGGGTTTCCGTGTCTGTGGGTTTCCGTGTGTGTGTGTGGGTTTCCGTGTGTGTGTGTGGGTTTCCGTGTGTGTGTGGGTTTCCGTGTGTGTCTGTGTGTGTGTGTGGGGGTTTCCGTGTGTGTCTGTTTTTTGGTTTTCCGTGTGTGTGTGTGTGGGTTTCCGTCTGTGTGTGTGTGTGTTTCCGTGTGTGTGTGTTTGTTTGCGTGTGTGTGGGTTTCCGTGTGTGTGTGGGTTTCCGTGTGTGTCTGTTTTTTTGGTTTTCCGTGTGTGTGTGTGTGGGTTTCCGTCTGTGTGTGTGTGTGTTTCCGTGTGTGGGTTTCCATGTGTGTGTGTGGGTTTCCGTGTGTGGGTTTCCGTGTGTGTGTGTGGGTATCCGTGTGTGTGTGTTGGTTTCCGTGTGGGTATCCGTGTGTGTGTGTTGGTTTCCGTGTGGGTTTCCGTGTGTGTGTGGGTTTCCGTGTGTGGTTTTCCGTGTGTGTGGGTTTCCGTGTGTGTGGGTTTCCGTGTGTGTGGGTTTCCGTGTGTGTGGGTTTCCGTGTGTGTGGGTTTCCGTGTGTGTGTGGGTTTCCGTGTGTGTGTGGGTTTCCGTGTGTGTGTGGGTTTCCGTGTGTGTGTGGGTTTCCGTGTGTGTGTGTGTGGGTTTCCGTGTGTGTGTGTGTGGGTTTCCGTGTGTGTGTGGGTTTCCGTGTGTGTGTGTGTGTGGGTTTCCGTGTGTGTGTGTGTGGGTTTCCGTGTGTGTGTGTATGTGGGTTTCCGTGTGTGTGTGGCTTTCCGTCTGTGTGTGTGGCTTTCCGTCTGTGTGTGTGGCTTTCCGTCTGTGTGTGTGTGGGTTTCCGTGTGTGTGTGGGTTTCCGTGTGTGGGTTTCCATGTGTGTGTGTGTGTGGGTTTCCCGTGTGTGGGTTTCCATGTGTGTGTGTGGGTTTCCGTGTGTGGGTTTCCGTGTGTGTGTGTGTGTGTGTGTGTGTGTTGGTTTCCGTATGTGTGTGTTGGTTTCCGTATGTGTGTGTGGGTTTCCGTGTGTGTGTGGGTTTCCGTGTGTGTGTGGGTTTCCGTGTGTGTGTGGGTTTCCGTGTGTGTGTGTGTGTGGGTTTCCGTGTGTGTGTGTGTGGGTTTCCGTGTGTGTGTGTGTGTGGGTTTCCGCGTGTGTGTGTGTGTGGGTTTCCGCGTGTGTGTGTGTGTGTGTGTGGGTTTCCGCGTGTGTGTGTGTGTGTGTGGTTTCCGCGTGTGTGTGGGTTTCCGCGTGTGTGTGTGGGTTTCCGCGTGTGTGTGTAGGTTTCCGCGTGTGTGTGGGTTTCCGTGTGTGTGTGGGTTTCCGTGTGTGTGTGTGGGTTTCCGTGTGTGTGTGTGTGGGGGTTTCCGTGTGTGTGTGTGTGTTTCCGTGTGTGTGTGTGTTCCGTGTGTGTGTGGGGATTTCCGTGTGTGTGTAGAGTTTCCGTGTTTGTGTGGGTTTCCGTGTGTGTGTGTGTTTGTTTCCGTGTGTGTTTGTTTCCGTGTGTGTGTGTGTGTGTGTGTGTGTGTGTGTGGCTTGCCGCGTCAGTATAGGGTCATCAGTTTTGCCCAATTCCTTACATTACTTTTGCAGACAGGTCACCATCTCTCCCTCCATCTCGCCTCCTCTCCTCCTGTTGTTCCTCCTCTCCTCTGTGGTGTGTGTGTGTGTGTGTGTTAGGGGCAGGGCTGTATATCCAATTAATTTGAATGTATGTTTTGCGTATATTCCAAATAGTTTTAATATCCGCATGTCTCCTTCGCTCCTTCTGTCTGTGGGCCTTCCCATTTACACCAGAGATCTGTATATAATGACCAGATGCTCATTGCTCCTGACAATGGGAGTCCTTGTTCTAAATTTGTGAAGGCAGAGCGATAAGCTTAGGTCCTATATATGCCCATAGTTACAATTGTGCTTATTTTGGACAGAATTTGGCGAGTGAAATCTCTCGCTTCGCCTCTTCCTCTCTGTTTACACACACCAAGCCCCTCCCCTGCCACTCACAGCAACAAGGTGAGAGATCCAACTCGCTCATATGGGCACAGAAATGCCCGAGACATTATTTTACTGTAATAGAGGAGAAGTTCACTTTCGGACGATACCCTTTATGTCTCAACTCCTCAAACTGCGTGAAGGCAGACACTCTTGCTTGGAGTATCAATGAACACTGATTCTGCAGAGAAAATGTACGCACAGTTTGTCGCGATGGCATTTGCAGTACCAGGTTCCGCTAGCAGCGTTTTAGCCAAAGAGAAACACTAGCTGTCTAGTCTGTGTTTTATAAATGTTCAATCGCATTAACTTCTTGGTGCACCCATCCCGTTACCGGGATCATTTTCGTCAACATCCGCTGAATTGCAGAGCGCCAAATTCAAATTAAATGACTAAAAATGTTTAATTTCATGAAATCACAAGTGCAATATAGCAAAGCACAGTTTAGCTTGTTGTTAATCCACCTGGCCTCTCAGATTTCAATAAAGCTTTTCGGCGAAAGCTATCCAAGCGTTTATGTAAGGAGCGTCTCTCTCAGTAGACAAAATATTACAAACAGCTAGCAGCCAAGTAGATTGGTCACGAAAGTCAGAAAGCAATAAATTGCATCGCTTACATTTGATGATCTTCGGATGTTTTTACTCACGAGACTCCCAGTTACACAATAAATGTTCCTTTTGTTCCATAAAAATTATTTTTTATATCCAAAATACCTCCATTTGGTTGGCGCGTTATGTTCAGAAATCCACAGGCTCGAGCGGTCAAGACAAAAATTCCAAGTAGTATCTGTAAAGTTCATAGAAACATGCCAAACGTTTTTTATAATCAATCCTCAGGTTGTTTTTTACAATATATAATCAATAATATTTCAACCGGAACTGTAGTTTCTTCAATAGGAGAGAGAAAATGTCTGCTCCAAGCAGTTGCGCATGCAAAACGCTTCTGGCACCCAGCCATCCACTGACGTGATGTGATCTTTCTCGCTCATTTTTTCAAAATAAAAGCCTGAAACAATGTCTAAAGGCTGTTCACACCATGGGGAAGCCATAGGAAAAGGAATCTGGTTGATATCCCTTTAAATGGAGCAAAGGCAGGCTATGGAACAGAGAGCTTTCAGGAAAAAACAGCACTTCCGGGTTGGATTTTCTTCCTTTCAGGTTTTCGCCTACGATATCAGTTCTGTTATACTCACAGTCAATTTTTGACAGTTTTGGAAACTTAGAGTGTTTTCTATCCTAATGACAATTATAGCATATTCTAGATTCTGGGCCTGAAGTAAACAGTTTCATTTGGGTGCGTTTTCATCCAAACATCAAAATACTGCCCCTACACTCAACAGTTAACACAATTATACAGTATAGGAATTGGCAAAACTCGTTCTTATTCTTGGAAATAAGGTAGGCAACTTGATTTCAACATCTGAACAAATTGGACAGTCAGCATGCTGGTCAAACAGTTGGAGGCGGACAGAAGGTGTGTTCATAACAATTCAACTGTTCTACCTTGTAGCCAACAGATAGATCAAGTTGGCTCAATTTGAAATATAAAGATTAGCTGGCTACTAACTATACGTAGGCTTGTGCTTGAGAGATTGTTGGTGAGACCTGTGTTCTCTTCTATAATACTGCCTGTTACAAGAAGTTAGTCGTTATTAGTGAATGCATCATGCATGGTTGTAGTAAAATGTGTAATAGAAGGGGGGCATTTCCATAGACATATTTGAAAGCCAGTGATTATTGCAACAACAAAAAAAGCAGATTCAACTATTTTGATAAAATAATGACATTATTAGTGGGCCTTATGGTTGTGGAAAGCTTAGCCTATGTCACATTGTATAAGGATCTGAGACAGGCGCAGGAATACGTAATAGGGTTTTTTATTACTCCACCCAAAATACAACGTGTCATGAAATGGCACAGGGACGAAGCCCAAAACAAACATGTATATAAAATACACAGGGATGTAACCCAAACAGAAGAGCGAGGATAAACCTCTAAAGATTACACGGGACGAGACCCATAATAACAATACACATGGGGACGAGAACCGTAATAACAATACACGGGACGAGAACCGTAATAACAATACACGGGACAAGAACCATAATAACAATACACATGGGAGGAGAACCATAATAACAATACACGGGGACGAGACCCATAATAACAATACACGGGGACGAGACCCGATAATAACAATACACGGGACGAGACCCATAACAACAATACACATGGGACGAGAACCGTAATAACAATACACATGGGACGAGAACCGTAATAACAATACACGGGACGAGAACCGTAATAACAATACACGTAGCACGAAAGCCGATTACATTGCATTCCACGAGGAAACTGTGTGGTAGGCTGATCACCTGTTATGCGTGTGCAGCAAGGAGTCAAGGTAAGTTGCTAGCTAGCATTAAACTTATCTTATAAAAACAATCAATCAATCATAATCACTAATTAACTACACATGATTGATGACATTACTAGGTTAACTAGCTTGTCCTGCGTTGCATATAATCAATGTGGTGCCTGTTAACGTATCATCGAATCACAGTCTACTTCGCCAAATGGGGTATGATTTAACAAAAGCGCATTTGCAAGTTCAAATCCCCGAGCTGACAAGGTACAAATCTGTCGTTCTGCCCCCTGAACAGGCAGTTAACCCACTGTTCCTAGGCTGTCATTGAAAATAAGATTTTGTTCTTAACTGACTTGCCTTAACTCTCGTTCAGAGAGTTTCAATGGCAATGTACATCAATGCCTTTCAATGGCAATGTTGATGCCATAAACATCAATGCCTTTCTTAAATTCAATACACAGAAGTATATTTTGCATATTTAGTTAAAACAATTCATGTTAGCGGGCAATATTAACTAGGAAAAATTGTATCACTTCTCTTGCGTTCATTGCATGCAGAGTCAGGGTATATGCAACAGTTTGGGCCGAGGTAGAGCGGTGGTAGGCAGCAGCAGGCTTGTAAGCATTCATTCAGACTTTACTGCGTTTGCCAGCAGCTCTTAGCAATGCTTGATTCACTGCGCTGTTTATGACTTCAAGCCGATCAACTCCTGAGATTAGGCTGGAAATACTAAAGTGCCTATAAGAACATCCAATAGTCAAAGGTTAATCAAATACAAATGGTATAGAGAGAAATAGTCGACGCATTATGATTCCTATAATAACTACAACCTAAAACTTCTTAACTGGGAATATTGAACGACCAGCTTTCATATGTTCTGACCAAGGAATTTAAACGTTAGCTTTTACACATGGCACATATTGTACTTTTACTTTCTTCTCCAACAATGTGTTTTTGCATTATTTAAACCAAATTGACCATGCTTCATTATTTATTTGAGACTAAATAGATTTTATTTATGTATTATATTAAGTTAAAGTAAGTGTCCATTGTTCATTCAGTATTGTTGTAATTGTCAGTGTTACAAATATATATATATATATATATATATATATATATATATATATATATATATATGTATATATATATGTATATATATATATATATATATATATATGTATATATGTATATATGTATATATATATGTAAATGTGTAATGTGTATATCGTATGTATAATCGACCTCTACTCAGAAGACTAACAGACATGGGAACAATAACCCACAATACAATGGTGAACAGAGGCATATACAGTTGAAGTCGGAAGTTTACATACACATAGCCAAATACATTTAAACTCAGTTTTTCACCATTCCTGACATTTAATCCTGAGCGAAATCTGTGTCTTAGGTCAGTTAGGATCAGACCAGAAGACATTTATCAAAAAGTATGATCTTTGTACCCATGTGCAGGTGCAAACTAGTCTGCCTCTTTGATGGCGGTTTTGGAGCAGTGGGCTTCTTCCTTTTCTTTTCAGGGTTATGTCGATAGAGGACTTGTTTTACTGTGGATATAGATACTTTTGTACCTGTTTCCTCCAGCATCTTCACACGGTCCTTTGCTGCTGTTCTGGGATTGATTTGCACTTTTCGCACCAAAGCACGTTCATCTCTAGGAGACAGAACGTGTCTCCTTCCTGAGCGGTATGACGGCTGCGTGGTCCCATGGTGGTCCCACAATTATTTTTTTCTGAGGGTCTCGGCTGATTTATTTTGATGTTCCCATGATGTCAAGCAAATAGGCACTGAGTTTGAAGGTAGGCCTTGAAATACATCACAGGTACACCTCCAATTGACTAAAATGAGGTCAATGAGCCTATCCAGAAGCTTCTAAAGCCATGACATAATTTTCTGAATTTTCCACGCTTTTAAAAGGCACAGTCAACATAGTGTCTTTAAACTTCTGACACTGGAATTGTGATACAGTGAATTCTAAGTGAAATAATCTGTCTGTAAACAATTGTTGGAAAAATTACTTGTCATGCATAGCATAGATGTCCTAACGGACTTGCCAAAACTATAGTTTGTTAACAAGAAATTTGTGGAGTGGTTGAAAACGAGTTTTAATGACTCCAACCTAAGTGCATGTAAACTTCTGACTTCAACTTAGTATATACAATTACTAATCAGGGAATTGGAATCAGGTGTGCGTCAGAAACAGTCCTGTGACGCCTAGAAGGTCGGTAACGTAGACCTCGGAACTGGTGCACAGAAGGAGCAGCAGTACCGGGGGTAATCCGTGACAGCCTAGGTAGAATTTCACAAGCCCTGAATTCATTTGATTATTGCTGACTGTTTGAAATGCAGTGTATTTTACCATTAATTGTACAACGAAGCTGATTTAGAGAAAACATTAAACAAAATCTAGCTATATTAATCGTGAATGGCCGCAGATTTGAAAACATTGAGAGAGGATTTTTAGGTCAGCCCTAGTGTGTCTGTTTGTCTCTGTGTCTGTGTCACTGTGTGTGTGTGTGTCTGTGTGTGTGTGTGAACAGCAGCATTGCTCCTATAGTCATTAGTCAGCAGCTCTTTAGTCAGCAGCTCTTTAGTAGTGATATCACCCAGCAGCCCCAATTACAGCACCTACCTCACCTGCCTCCAGAGAGAGGTGTGTGTGTGTAGGAGGGGGTGTAGTACTGAAGTCAGTATCTGGAGTTAAAGTGGTTCTGTGTGTGTGTAAGGGGGGTGTAATGCTGATTAGGCCAGAGCAGTCTGTATGTGTACTCTGTCACTTATGTAGTAATGTAGAATTGAACTCTCTCTGTCTCTCTCTCTGTCTCTCTCACTCTCTCAAAATTCAATTTAAGGGCTTTATTGGCATAGGAAACATATTGTAAATAAGCAATAAAAATGAACAGTAAACATTACACTCACAGAAGTTTCAAAAAAATAAAGACATTTCAAATGTCATATGTCTATATACAGTGTTGTAACAATGTACAATAGTTAGCACAAAGGAAACTAAATAAACATAAAAATAGGTTGTATTTACAATGGTGTTTGTTCTTCACTGGTTGACCTTTTCTTGTGGCAACAGGTCACACATCTTGCTGCTGTGATGGCACACTTTGGTATTTCACCCAGTAGATATGGGAGTTTATCAAAATTGGATTTGTTTTCTAATTCTTTGTGGAATTCTGTGTAATCTGAAATATGTCTCTCTAATATGGTCATACATTGGGCAGGAGGTTAGGAAGTGCAGCTCAGTTTCCACCTCATTTTGTGGGCAGTGTGCACATAGCCTGTCTTCTCTTGAGAGCCATGTCTGCCTACGGCGGCCTTTCTCAATAGCAAGGCTATGCTCACTGAGTCTGTACATAGTCAAAGCTTTCCTTAAGTTTGGGCCAGTCACAGTGGTCAGGTATTCTGCCACTGTTTACTCTCTGTTTAGGGCCAAATAGCATTCTAGTTTGCTCTGTTTTTTTGTTAATTCTTTCCAATGTGTCAAGTAATTATCTTTTTGTTTTCTCATGATTTGGTTGGGTCTAATTGTGCTGTTGTCCTGGGGCTCTGTGGGTTGTGTTTGTGAACAGAGCCCCAGGACCAGTGTGCTTAGGGGGACTCTTCTCCAGGTTCATCTCTCTGTAGGTGATGGCTTTGTTATGGAAGGTTTGGGAATCGCTTCCTTTTAGGTGGTTGTAGAATTTAACATCTCTTTTCTAGATTTTGATAATTAGTGGGTATCGGCCTAATTCTGCTCTGTGTGCATTATTTGGTGTTCTACGTTGTACACGGGGATATTTTTGCAGACTTTTGCATGCAGTCTCAATTTGGTATTTGTCTTACTGAGATTCACTGTTAGGGCTCAGGTCTTACAGAATCTGCAGAACATCTACGTGCTTCTGTAGGCCCTCCTTGGTTGGTGACAGGAGCACCAGATCATCAGCTAACAGTAGACATTTTACTTCCCTCTCTGTCGGCCAGACCAGTCTGTATGTGTACTCTTTGTCATTTAACTCCCTCTCTGTCTCTCTCTCTCTCTCTCTTTGTCTCTCTCTCTCTCTCTCTCTCTCTCTCTCTCAAGGTAGGCCAGGCCAGTGTGTGTATCCATGAATGTACGTCACCATGATGATGACCGACCAGCTGATGGACTTAGCTCCGCCTCCGCTGCTGAACGGGGAGCTGCCGCTGATGCAACACATGGTTAATGGAGACGCAGCGCAACAGGTTGGTAACACACACACACGCACACACACACACACACACGCACATTGTACAAATGCCAAATGCAGTTCGGCTAGTGTGAAGGAGGTGTCCCCCTCAAGCCCTTCCCTGAGGGAAATCCTTAAGGAGCGTTTTCATTGTAACACCCAATAAAGAAGGTTCCTACTAGGGATCAAAGAGGACTGTCAGACAGGCTGGTCAGATGACTATCTGCAGAAAACCCAGACACCGAGACGGGGTGTGTGTGTGTTGTCTACCTGTAGAGGTAAAAGCCCTCAGATAACAATTGAAGACATAACACATGAACAGACAGACAGTTTGTTCGTGGATGTAGTGCTGTATCACTATAAACCTTGTGGGCGTGTCTCTATGTGATGGGGCTCTCCTCTGTAAACCTGGCCCGCCCGCTAGTGCGTGCCTTGGTTCCCATAGCAACAGCAGCAGCAGACAATGCAGGAAGTGTGTGTGTGTCCGTTTGCATGTGAGGGGAAAGGGAGAGAGTAGTTTAACGTCGCTATGGGAAGACTCGGATTGAACAGGAGGAGGGGATATGAACGGGCTGGAAAAGAACACACCTGTAGCACGTGTAGTGTGTGTTTGCGTGGTTTGTGTGTGTGTGTGTGTGTGTGGTGGGTTTGTGTGTGGTAAGTTTGTGTGTGGGTTTGTGTGTGTGTGTGTGTGTGTGTGTGTGGTGGGTTTGGGGTTTGTGTGGTGGGTTTGCGGGGTTTGTGTGTGTGTGTGGAGGGTTTGTGGGGTTTGTGTGTGTGTGTGGAGGGTTTGTGGGGTTTGTGTGTGTGTGTGGAGGGTTTGCGGGGTTTGTGTGTGTGTGGTGGGTTTGCGGGGTTTGTGTGTGCGTGGTGGGTTTTGCGGGGTTTGTGTGTGTGTGTGGTGCGTTTGCGGGGTTTGTGTGTGTGTGTGGTGCGTTTGCGGGGTGTGTGTGTGGTGCGTTTGTGGGGTTTGTGTGTGTGCGTGGTGGGTTTTGGGGGTTTGTGTGTCTGTGTGGTGTGTATGAATGTGCCATGGCAGGGCATGTGTTCCATGTCTACAGCCACAGTCTCAGCAACCTCCACATGGACATTATGACGGTAAGATGCTTCACACTCAAACAGCCCGCAAAATATATGCAGTTGTCTTGAGTGTTTGAGGCCTGGGGGCTGTCAGTGTGTGTGTGTGTGTGTGTGTGTGTGTGTGTCTTACTGAGTCTGAGTAACGTCTTTGTTTCCTTCTCATGTATGTCTGTGATGGGGTGAGTTGTGTCTGAACCGGTCTGTGATCGATGTGTTGTCTGAACCGGTCTGTGATCGTTGTGTTGTGTCTGAACCGGTCTGTGATCGATGTGTTGTGTCTGAACCGGTCTGTGATCGTTGAAGTTTGTGTCTGAACCGGTCTGTGATCGTGTGTTGTGTCTGAACTGGTCTGTGATCGTTGTGTTGTGTCTGAACCGGTCTGTGATCGTTGTGTTGTGTCTGGAACCGGTCTGTGATCGATGTGTTGTGTCTGAACCGGTCTGTGATCGTTGTGTTGTGTCTGAACCGGTCTGTGATCGATGTGTTGTGTCTGAACCGGGTTGTGATCGATGTGTTGTGTCTGAACCGGTCTGTGATCGTGTGTTGTGTCTGAACCGGTCTGTGATCGATGTGTTGTGTCTTGAACCGGTCTGTGATCGTTGTGTTGTGTCTGAATCGGCCTGTGATCGATGTACAGTCTGAACCGGTTCAGATCGGCGTTGTGTCTGAACCGGTCTGTGATCGGGATGTGTTGTGGGTTCGAACCGGTCTGTGATCGGCGTTGTGCTCCGAACCGCCCGTGATCGATGTGCTGTGGGTCTGAACCGGGTCTGTGATCGCGGTGTCTGAAACCGGGTCTGTGACGATGTTGTGTCTTGAACCGGCCTGTGATCGATGTGCTGTGTCTGAACCGGGTCTGTTATTGCAGAGTTTGTCTGGATCTGTCTCTCTGGTCTCGAAGACAGGTGATCCTGGTACAGGTGAATCCAGGGGAGACCTTCACCATCAGAGCGGAGGACGGCTCGCTGCAATGCATCCAGGGTAGGTCACACGCTTATGACATCACAACCCTGAGCTTCAGTTACACCTGTCTCATTTTGATGACCTCATCCCTGTTCTCTGTTGACATCACAACACTGTGCTTAGCTAGATGTGTGTGTGTGTGCTCACTCTGATGACATCACAACAGAGTGATATGTAAATCCCCCACCCTGAATAGGGCCTTTATCTCTCTCTGTCTCTCTCTCTCTCTCTCTCTCTCTCTCTCTCTCTCTCTGTCCCCCCCTCTCCGATGAAGGGTCTCTTTCAGACAGTACAGTCTTGGCTCAGACAGCCCCCCCCTCCCTACTATGTTATTCTAGCTAATTACCCAACCCTCATCCTCCACCCAGTGTGCAATTCAATTGGAGTCTCAGAGCCTTTGCCAGATGCCAAAGAGACAGAGAGACACCCAGACAGACAGGCAGGCAGGGAGAAGATGTGTGTTT